>NC_057799.1:421391956-421482464 GCF_018294505.1 Triticum aestivum | reverse complement strand
TATATAGTCCATTGAGCATATGTAATAACGTGAAATGCGATTAGTTTCTCCTACTATATGACAAGCAGTGAGGTACCAAGCAACTTAGCTATTTGTGATGGACTCTCTTGAACGCCATCATTATTTATCTCTGCGCGTTTGAGCTGTGCATTTGTAGATGGGCCTGGGAGTTGAGCTTGTAGGGCAGTGGCATGGGTCCAAAGTAGTAGAAGTAGCACATAAACATTTTTTGAGTGTAGGCTTTTCCCTGCTCATGCCTGCCTACTAGAATCGCCAGTGCTTGAAAGGAAAACTGAAGGAAAAACATAGGAATTGGAAAGTTTCCTATGGTACTATTATTCATGCATTTGGTCAAAGGAATGGAGCAAAGGAAAATTGTAGGATTTGTTCCTTTAGTGTATCCTTGAAAGAAAAACCGTAGGAATTTTAATATCCACTTGTCCTCCTTTTCAAATTCCTATTCATGAAGCACAAGACTAAGAGATAGTAGGATAATAGCATTATAACCGTACATTTTCTTGTGGTTTGACTTAATCTCACCATGCTTCTTTGCATCTTGTGATCTTCCAATTCTTGTGAACCAAACACCCAGATTGGCAGAAATCCTATGTTTTTAAATTCTCTATTTTGCACGTGCATTCCTATCCTATTACTGTGTATTTCCTGTCCCTACGTTGTTAGAATCCACCAATTCGAATGTGCCCTTACAGAATTACTTCTCTTACAGATATTTTTCAAAGAAAACATTGTGTGGTTTGTCCCGCTCCTGCTGCACAGTTGTCCACCCCAGCTCAGCTGCTCCAACGACAGAAGGGTCCAGCACAGCAGGGATCCGGCCTCCAGACTGTCTTTCGCCGCCTCAGATCTTCTTCCCCGCCACCGACATCCACGACAACTGCATTACCATCATCAACCGAGCAGATGATCTCGAGGACTACACGGGTCCGCAAGAGAGGTCGCACTCTTTCGTGTCTGCTTACATTATGCATCGCTTAATATTACATGCTACTTTATCGTCATGTTCAACGATTAGACTCTGAGTTAGCTCCAAACTAATGGTCAAACTTGAGTTTTTAAATGGTTGTGTGGTACATATCGAGGCCGCAATCAATAGTATCTATCTACTATCTGGTTAATCTCTGGTGTCTACTATGAGTTTCATGTTGGGTGGGAAACAAACAGTAAAGAAGCCATTATCTATATTTTTTAACTGAAGCCATTATCTGCCTGCAATCATTGGTTTTGGGTCTATCCATAGGTTGCTACCATCACTCTAGATTTCTGCATGCACTCCTTACATAATCTCACTATGTTTTATTCCTATGCATGTCAGTTATTGTACACAATGGAACTGAACATGTAGAGCAAAAGAGACGAGCCTTGCATGGCAATAAAATTTCATGCAGACGTCGCTCCATGGTAGGCGCAAAGGTAGCCCCCTTCACCCATTTCGGATTGTAATGAAGAGGAAGATAACTGTTCTGAGGGGGATTCAGAAGGACAAGACCACTCCTATTTACCCCTTGAGGTCTTCGCTCTAACTTGGCATGCTGATGTTGGTAATATCATGCATATGGTGCCTCGCATTGCTTACTTTATACATCAAATATGTCATTTGCTTAGTTTAGACATGCTTTGTGTGAATGCCATCTGTTTAGTTTCTTCGTCGTATATGTGAATTATGCAACACCATCTTGTTTAGCCAGGCATCATATATGTGAATTTTGCAATGCCATCCTGCTTAGCCAGTCATCTTATATGTGAATTATATCAGGCCATCCTTTTTTTTCATTACGTATTACATTTGTCAACAATTTTAGTACATTCAACTACTCTTCGTGTGCATCAGCCATTTGACACGGTGATGGAAAATTCTGGAGTGAAAACAAGGTCTTGAAAGTAGACTATGCTATCTGACGAAGCGCATATCTCGCTGGTTACGAATAGCTCTTGAGAGGAGGATTCAGAGACAGATGACCAGTCCTATTCCCCCCGAAGGTGTATGCTCTAACTTGGCAGGGTTATGTTGCTCATATCGTGCATATGGTGTCTTGCATTGCTATGTCATTTGATTAGTTTAGACATGCTTTGTGTGAATGCCACCTGTTTAGTGTTTAATTGCCATATATGTGAATTATGCAATGCCATCTTGTTGCAAGACATTATATATGTGAATTATGCAATGCTATCTTGTTGCGAGGCATTATATATGTGAATTATGCAATGCCATGTTGTTTAGCCAATCATCATATATGTGAAATATATCATGCTATCCTTTTTTGTATTACGTGTTCCATTTGTCGACAACGTTTGTATATTCAACTACTCTTCCTATGCATCAGCCATTTGAAGCGGTGATGGAAGTATCTGGAGTGAAAACAAGGTATTTAGAGCAGACAATGCTACCTGCTGAAGCAGACATCTTGCTGGTTACAGATAGCTCCTCAGAGGAGGATTCAGAGACTGATGACCAGTCCTATTTCCCACCTGAGGTCTATGCTCAAACTTGGCAGGTTTTTTTACTCATGTCATGCATGTTGTCTTGCATTGCTTAGTTTTTACATCATATATGCGATTGTCATCTCCTTACTTGCTTACTATATAATTCATATATTTGAATTATATCATGCCATCATGTTTACATAGACAACATCTATCTGAATTATGGCATGCCAACCCATTTAATAAAGACATCATATAGTTATATCATCTCATCCTGTTTAGTGTTTACAGTCATCATATTTTGAATTATGTCATTCTATCCATCAATTATATCATGCTATCATGTTTCCACAGGCGGCATGTATGTGAATTATGGCATGCCAACCTATTTAATAAACACATTATAGAGTTATATCATGTCATCCTATTTACATAGTCATCATATTTTGAACTATGTCTTTCCATCTTTTGTAGTTAGCCATCATATATGTGAAATTGTGTCATGCTATCCTGTTTAGTTAGCCATCATATATGTGAAATTGTGTCATGCTATCCTGTTTGGTTAGACAACATAAATGTGAATTATTTCATGCCCTCTTTTATTCCCCACTATCCATTGCACCTGTCTATCATACAATGTCTGTACATTCAATTACTTTTCTTGTTTATCAACCATTTGAATTGGAGAGGGTGATGGCAGTATCTAAGGGAGTAACAACACGGTCTTCAGAAAAGATAGTGCTACCAGTTGATGCAGATAGAACCACGGTTGTACTTGCCCAACACTACAAAAAATACACTTCCGTGATGATACGTGTTTGTCACAGTTGGTCACGTTTTCTGTCATGCATCTACATCCATGAAAAATTTATGACAGAATCAAGATAGTCATACCTGTGCTGTCGTAGAAGTGTTCCATGACATTACCAAAATTATCATCACGGAAGTGTCCACTTTCATGACGATAAATCGCGCGTCACAGAAGTGCTTTCGTCAAGGGTGACCGACACGTGGCATCCACCGTAAGGGAACGCCGTTAAGCTATCGCGTCCGGTTTTGGATCCGATAATCTGTTAACAGCCCCGACCAATGGGGATTTTCCACATGTAAAATCATCATTGGCTGGAGGAAACACGTGTCAGCTCCGTGTTGGCACAGGTGTCACTCATCCAATGGGCGAGATGCGCCTTTGATATTTTAACACGTGGACCGGCCCAAAAGTGGCCCATCAAGTTTAAATGGGTCGGCCCAACTAAAGGCCCACAAGATTTTCCGGACCATAATGGGACGGCCCAGCTAAAGGCACACAAGATTTTGCGGGCCATAATGGGCCGGCCTAGGTAAAGGCCCACAAGATTTTTGCGGACCATAATGGGCCGGCCCAGGTGAAGGCCCACAAGATTTTTGTGGACCATAATGGGCCGACCCAGCTAAAGGCCCGCGAGATTTCGCCGACATTAATGGGCCGGCCCAGCTATAGGCCCACAAGATTTTGAGGACCCTAGTAGGCCGGCCCATTAACTGGCTGCTATGTTTTGGGCCAAATGTCGGCCCATATTTGATCCGGTCCATTAATGGCCTGCCACGTTCCGGGCCTAATAATGGCCCATATGAGATCCGGCCCGTTAAAAGCCTCCCACGTTCTGGGCCAAATTACGACCCAGATTAGGTCCGGCCCTTTAAGAGGCTTTGGGCTAAATTATGGCCCATATCAGATTTGGCCCGTCAACTGGATGCTACGCTTTTGGGCCCATTTGCTAAAGGCCCATTTAGTAATTCGGCCTGATATTAGTTTTGGCCTGTTAAGGGCCCGTTTAACATTTCGGCCCTATATTAATTTCGGCGTGTTAAAAGCCCATCATATAGTTGGGCCTAACTTCGGCCCGGTTTGCATCCGGCCTGCTCGCAACCGATAATCTGATTGGGCCAAACAAGGACCAAGACAATTTTGGCCTGTTATAAGCCCATAATTTGATTGGCACATTCATGGGCTCGGGTCTATTTCGGCCTGCTGCCGGCCCGTGAGCTGTTCGGCACGTTTCAGGCCCAACCTACTTTTCAGCCTCCTAAAGGCCCATTGAGTTTTCTTGGGAAAATAGGGCCGGCGGTTTACTCGGCCTATTAAAGGCCCGAATCTACTAGTGGGCCAGTTTACATTTAGGCCTGTTAACAGACCAAGATGATGGGGCCCATGATGCGGATCATACATGGTGATTTGCATGACGGCCCGATTATATACCGTAATTTTACGGTTTGGCCGGTTTACTGCGAAGACAGGATATATATACAGTAGAATATCTGCAGCATCGTGAATAAGAAAAAAACCTAGACTATACAATAAAGAAATTACGGCATATTACATCCACTGGGCATCAAAGTTCGCCACTATGATAATAAAGCACAAGCAGACAGCAGATTACATACACTGGGCATCAAAGATCGCTACTAGTGCAACTAAACACGCTGACAAAATAATATACAAAACCGACAGCACTTCAATAGAGTTCAAGAAAGGTTAGCCCTGCTCGGGAGCTGCAGCGCAAGCAGCTGAGCAAGCTGGTGAGACTGCACTTGTTTGACACTTATATCCTGCTCACTCTGAAAGATAAACAAGCAGACAGATGACATGTTTTGCACATATAAGTATCAGTGCTGACAATTCATCACATTTCTTACTGACGAATAAGGTGACATAGTTTAAAATAGCATTAACACAATATGGTATTGTTCAGGTCAAGACATGGCAGGAAATGACATTGTGAAGGAGTTGGCAGCTTCACGACACCACTGGATTACAGATCAAGAACTCATAAGTATCAGTGGTTAGTGTGCTGTCCATTTATTCGTTTTCAGATTGGCAAAATAAGATCACTTGCTCTGTATAGTTTAATTTACATGGTATGAAGAAGGAACTTGGTTGTAGAACTGAAAACTTAAATTGAGAAGGACAAACTTTTGTTTATGAACTGGAGTACATAATAAACTTTAAACATGCAATTTGATGCAAACACCAAAAATAAACAGCTGTTGCATTCATGCCTAACCAAATATACACAACAAAGTTTGAAGGCTTGAGAAGGACAAACTTACATTATTGGTGAAGGCAGGCTCTATAAAGCCCCTGTCCATGCTGATGGGGGGGGGGGCAATTCAAGAACTTTACCACAGAATCTTCTTCATAAGCATTGCCTTTATTCTACATTTTGTTAAGAGTAAATATAGATGTGACAATATAAGAAAAAATGGAGAATATTTAAGATAAGATGAAGAGTGATGCTACATAACCAAGTAGCTATAAATGTAAGTACAGCGATACAGGCAAAAGGTACAGCCAAGAGCAATGCAGAGCTAAACTTCTTCAGTACCATCGGTGTTATCCAACCTTATGGTAAGAGTAAATATAGATCTTATGTGTAGAAAATGGAGGGCAAAGGAAAATAAGTTCCAGAGTGATGGTACATGAACAACTACATGTCAATATAAGTACACTAATAAAGGACACCAGGTACTTACAAGAACAATGCAGAGCTAAAAAAATTCATTGGCATTGGATATATTCTACACTAATGTAACCATTCATATAGATCAGATAATTTGGAGCGAACAATTGATAAGCAAGCTATCACGCATACTGCTGTCACATAATGAACCAGGTATGTATGCAAGTACAGTAATACAGGACAACAGGTACTAACAAGAGCAAAGCAGCGGGCAGCATATTTGCGATATCCTGTCGTTCTTTTCAAACCGGAATTCTTATTCGAACAGATTTCCTGCAAAAAAAGATCCGTAAGGCACATGCGGAAAAGTAGAAGTTCAAATTGTCATGCGATATCATAGACAGTACCTCATCCTCGGAACGAGACCAGTGCATAACAAGGTTTTTCCATTCAATGTCTTCTAAATTTAGCATAGGAGACTTCACCAGAAATTCATTTATAGACTTGCCGTCAAAGTGTGATTTCCACATGTAACACCGATACTGCTGCAATGCTTCCTTGAAAAGCGCAAGCAAGCTTTGCTCGTCATGACTATCTAGATTGACCCTCGCCTACTTACAACAATGTAATGTAAATCATTGATGTGTTCAATCAGCAGAAAACAGGAAAATAATCACCATGAATAATAGCACTTACACGTAAGTGGGACAGGAAGATGTGAAAATGGTGTTTGTCTTCACTATAATCTTCCCATGATGGGAATATATGCACGTAGTCCCTAACAACATTGAAAGCATTGTCTTCTAAACTGGGAATAACTGGAATGGGGTTCCAATCTGTAGGAATTGGTCGTCTTTGCAGTTGGGATAGGTCTTCGGCCGGTGGACTTGCTGTACTTTTTGCTGGAGTGGGATTTTTCTATAGTACGGCTGGTGCTATGGCAACTGAAATGGGCATACCTTTTGCTGGAGTGCAGGTCCTGTGTGGTGCGGCTAGTGGTGTGGCCAGTGAAGTATGGGTACAGTCTGCTGGAGTCGGTCCTACGTTTTGTGTCACTGGTTGTACAACAAATATAAGTGGGGTGCTGTCTAACTTCTCCGGCACAACCACGTTTTTCAAGGACTTTGCTGGCGCTCCATCAGGTTCGGCAATCACCATCTTCCTTTTTGATGTCTGATGCACAAGAATAGCATTTGAGTGCAAAAACATGGTATGATGACAGATGGAATATGTATTGATAATGGATGGGCATGGCATCTCGACATATATGATGAGTAAACTAAGCAGATGGCGGTGCAACAAAGTAGAAGAAATGCAAGACAACATATCCAAGATACGCACAATCAATAAAACCTTGCAAAATTAGAACATGCACCTTGATGGGTGAACAGGACAGGCCATCTGCCTTTGATTACTCGAGGTTAGAATAGTCATTAGGATCATATTCTGAACAAGAATCAATAGGTGGTAAGCGTGTGAGTTTCATTGCATCCAGGATGGCACTCAATGCCTTGGTGCCAATTTTGTAAGTCATTGCGGTGTTTAGCTTCAAGAGTGGTCTGCTGCTAGTGTGACACAAAGCAGCTACATAGATCATAGTGTAGATATAACGGGAAAACCGTAATCATCAGAGTAAAATCATCAAAGTGGAACTTACTGGAATATATGTGCTAGTATTGCCGGTACGGCTAGAAAGCCTTCGGATACCAGATCTCTTCAACTGAAGGTGCGGTACTGTTAATATCAGTGTAACTCTCAAAGGCGACACAGCTCCCCGCATTTCCTTGCTATTCTTATAGGATTCAAGTGGGCAGGCCACTACAAATCCTATTCCCATGTTTACAAAATCCTAGGAATCAAAGAGGCCCGACGAGTTCAAAGTGTCCATACCAACCGACCGTATAGACCTCTACACTGCAAATGTCCCTGCTCATCTTCACTACAAGGAACATACTGTACTACTATCATACTCCCTCCGTTCCAAAATATAAGTCTTGGTAGAGATTTCCACTATGGATCACATACAGATGTATCAAGATACATTTTAGAGTGTAGATTCACTCATTTTGCTCCATATGTAGTCCATGGTGGAATCTATACAAAGACTTGTATTTAGGAACGGAGAGAGTACTTATTAGAGAAGAATGGAAGAGGAACATGCTAAAGAAGAGCAAGAAGATTTTGGATAATAAAATGTTCGTTGCGCAGTGCCCACACAAGATGAACCAGAGCGCATTAAGAAAGCAACTCCCTGTTGTCTCTCTATATGTGGTGCACGTGCTTTTTGGAAAGTAAAGTAGGAACATTAGCTGACCAATTAAATGTTATCTGTTTTAGTAATATCAACATCATATCAGATTCGTACTTGAGCAACAAGTTTGGAATTATGAGTGGCACGTTGTTTAGCTTGATGGATTCAGGAGCAGTGCTAAGCAGGTACAATGATGGTATTGAATATGAAGGCATGCCTGCATTTGGGTCAGTCGACCATTTCAGGCGGTTGGATGAACATCCTACATCTCCTAACCCTTCTTCTTCCTCGTCTCTGATTCTTCCCATACAGAACACCGCACGGGCCGCCGGCCGGACCATCGGCCCCCACCTCCTGTGTTCCTCCGCCACCCCCGCCCCCACCCGCGTCGAGTTTTCTTCGTTCGGCGAGGCCCACCACCTCCCCCAACAACCAAAGTCCCCACCCGAGCCCCTTCGTTCGCACTGGCGAACTCCGGTGAGCTCTGAAAAATCGACTGACCCAATTTTGAAATTTAGTCTTCTATGATTTAACTAGCGTGGAATATAAAAGACGAAAACCATAAGCATTGGGAGTATAGTGTTGAGCGTGCCATGGCTGATCTAAAGGTGCAAACCGGACAAAGGCAACTTCGCAACCAATGTTTGCTCTCAACTAGCAAGTAAGTGATGGACAAGAAATGAGAGTAAAGCAGTGGCGATCTATTTTCTTGCTGCGATAAATAAGTTGAGCGGATACGAAAGAGTACCGCCTCTGGTGCGGCGCCGTGTATGCATCTGCTAAGAATTTGACGGTGCTGCGGTAGCGATGGCTGTCGGCGGCGTGGAAGCAGATCTAGGAGGGTAGATGATGGCGGCGGGGCGCGGTGGACGAGACGGTCGTAGGAGCAGCGCCGGCAAGGTGTACGACGGCGGGGATGAAGCGAGAGGGATGCAAGGATCCCGGTCCGAAGCCGTGGATGAGAGAGGTCGATCTCTTGTAATGGACGGTGGCATCGGGGTATCAGCTCCGGCATGGTGGAGGAGGACGGCGGTGGATGGGGTGGCGGACGGAGGAGGCTGGGGTGGAGAGGGTGTTTTGGCGCCCACGGAGTACGAATGGGGAAATGGAGGTGGAGAGGAAGGGGGAAACCATGTCTTCAGGGCGCGCTTGTCTCAAATGCGAGGAAATTTACAAACTTAGCCCCCGTTTCAAATTTCCTACATCACAGCAATATTAGTCGGTCGAGGATAGTACGGTAATCTCGCATACACCGAATATTTGCCGACGGGAGTTTGTTTTTGGCGCCCACCGTGTATGAATCGGGGAGGGAGTCGATTTCGGCCGAGGACACACTGTGTTTTGGCGCCCATCGTGTATGAATCCGGGTGAGAGGTGGTTATGTCATGTTCGATTGAAATTACAAACCTACCCCTATCGAAACCTATAGAAATCGAGCAGATAGGCTTTTCGTGGCAGGGATAGGCAGTAGTAATTTCCATCTCGCAGATTTTGGTTTCGGGCGGTTACTGCGACTTTCCCTGCTTTATTCAAATTTTGCAGAGTGCACGTTTACCGTGCCAACTCAATTCGAATCCCGTTTGTATTCTATTTTTTCGGGTGGGATCCATTTTCGATTGGTATAAAATTCTATATACATCATTTTTTTATATATACTTTCAAAAGCACAACAAAGAATTCTGCTCCTTTATATGTATAATATGCTTTACAAATACAATGATCTCAAAATCATAAGGTTGAATTCAAAAAATTAAACCAAATTATGTTCTACTAAAATGTATGGATCAGTAATATCTACATATTAAATAACATAGATGCGCGTGAATTCATATGAGTATGCATGTTTGATAGATCAATTTTGGTTCGAGTATGGATTACATGTATCATCATCTCGAATTCAAATATTTGAATCCCTTTTATGTTCACTCCTTTCATGCCCATCTCTCTCGCATGCATGCTCCTTCATGTAGCTATCGCTCTCTTTTCTCCAGCTCACCCGCATGCTCACTTCATGTTTCTCCTATCCTCGCAAACATGGTCTCTCGACGTCTCCCTTGAGAAGTGTCACACTCTCCCTATCATTATACATTACACGGTTTTCATTATCTCTCACGTCTCTACCGTTCTCTCGTATCACTACGTACCTAAGCTTTCTTTTTCACTGCCGCACACACAGTCTCCACTCATCTTTCACTTTGTGTTTCTCTCTATGGGATTCTCTCACACACCCTATATGTCTCTAGATATGAATCATACCACTAAAATTACTCTCTCTCTCTCCTGTAGACACAACATTTGTTGCAGTATCCTTTTCGTCTCCATCCCAGACTGACATTATTCATTTGTTTACCGATCAGACAAACTACCCCCTCTCTCTCACACACACACACACAACTCTTGCTTTCACTCCCCTTCCCGACTGCCGTCTCTCTCTCTCACACACAAAACTCTCGCTTTCGCACCCCTACTCGTATTTCTCTCACAAACATTTATCGACTAGCCTCTAGATAGGTTTATACACCCGCACACTCGTGCTTCCAGTATCGCATACATGTCTCTCTCCCGCTCCTTGTATCTATCTAGATTTTTCTTCCCTTCTTGAGACGCGCCCTCTCGATCATGCACACACACTATCGCCTCATTTTAAGCTGATACCTCTCGCACACACACTCTTTGTGTCTTTGTCACACATGCACTCCGTCCTCCTCCTCTCTCCCTCTCTCTCTCTCACACACATGGGCTTTTTGCAACAACTAGCAAGATGCCCATGCGTTGCACAGAAGATGAAGATGCATTTGTATGAGTAGTTTATCTTGTGGGAGAAAAGGATGAACAAGGGAAGGCCTTATTTGCAAGTGTGGAGAGGGGTGTGGGCATCTTTTTGCAAAATTGCCATAGTTTCCTTCCTATCCGTTAGATATAGATCGGACGACCTATATTGCAGGATGGCAGGCACACGATCATCACCGACTATGCTTTTTATAAGAGTAGGGATAAAAAACGGAGTTGGTGATGATGGTGGGCCTGCCATCCTGCAATATAGGCCGTCCGATTTATATCTGACGGATATGAACAAAACTATGGCAATTTACCCGCACTCTTCTCCACATTTGCAGATAAGGCCTTCCCTCGTTCATCCTTTTCTCCCACAAGATCTAGATGTTCCGTGCAATGCACGGGCGTCTTGCTAGTAAGAGTAGAAATTAGACATCTACCACTTCTCGAATTTTGCAACCAACAACATTCCTCCCTTATCTCATCAAAACCGCCAAAGGAATATATTTTCAGTGAAACATAACATTTTTTAGTGATATACGTATTTCAAAACTAGACTTTTTTTCTATCAAATCGGTGAATATGTATTAATCTACTCAGATTGTGTGGCAACGCATTGGCACATTGCTAGTAGTTATTATAATTTTGTGGACACCAGACAAACGGTGGAGTACATATACGAAGAGAAGAGGCGCACGCACGCAGTCGGTCTCTCGCTGTCTCGCACACATGAGTGTTACGTAAAGGCAACGTTAACAAATAAACCCTAAAACCCTAGGTGCACGATTCCTGCATTCGCGGGTACCGGGTACGTGGTGGAGCGCACCTTTGTAGGAATAGTCAGCTCGCGTGATAATTTGATCCGTAGGAGTTGATGGTCGGGACCACAGGTGAACGACTTGGAGGTGGTGGCTCGCCAGTTGCCACAGATCGAGTAGCCACGTTTAAAATAGTATCATTTTTTAGCGGGGTTAAGAGTTCCGATTTTCAATGGCGCGTTATAAGTACTAAGTAGTTTTTAGAACGATTGGTATGGAGCGAAAATGGAATTCGTAGTACTACCTACTACGTACCTCCTTGGCATATGGTTGTATGGGTTTATGTTGCGAGATGTTGAACCTGGTAGTTCTAGGGCAAATACTATGTTTAGATTTGGATGTTGGTTTTCACTAATGAAAATTGGAAGGGGGAAACCCTTCTTTGATTAAAAAAACTACTACCTCCGTTCTGGTTTACTAGTCCCCATCGTTTTTTGGGTCAAAGTTTGTCCACGAATTTTACTTGTAAAATGTGAATGGAAAACGAGATTTTGTTATACGCAAACAAAAAAGGACTGGAGGGAGTGATTGCTCTGACACGGACGCGACCTCTCATAGCACAGGCATTGAACCGGCGCGCCGGCCAAGAGGCCCCACTCGCTGCAGGCCCGGCTGAACACGCCTCCTCGCCGCATGCAACCGGCTTCAGACTGCCCCGCCTGCCTTCATTGAATCCGCACGTGTGCCGGCAACACGTCCTTCCGCGAGCCGGCCGACAATTTAGAACACAAAAAAGTGACCAAAATATAATTAATTACGCATGGTCTTGACTTGTTGTGCTCGCACTGGTAGCAGGAACTAGAGGTTTTTCTTTATTCATAACTCTCCTCAAAAATTTTTTGGCTTTGAAGTGAATCATGGTTGTGGACATTATGTATGAATGTGGAGATATCTGTGAACATGAGTTTGATGTGGAAGTTGAACTTGGAATGTCGGGCTTGCGCGTGAACTAGACCATGTCCAACGCTTCGCCTGTTATTGTTTGGAAAGTAATTGCTGTTATTACATGACCCGAAAAAAATATTTTGTGCCACATCAGTAGATGCACGGACATCACAACAGGCATGCTGACTGGATAAACATTTGAACCTAGCTACTATGAAGGAAATTTTGTATTGAGAACAGTTTTAGATAGCAGGAGACGCCTAGCCTGCTCTGCCTCTGCTAGCTTATTTCTGGCTTCTTCCATCTCTTCTTGGCATGGGTGAAGAGAGCATCTGATTTCTCTTTTCGCTTCTTCGGGAACTTAGCTACATTCTCAAGGGCTGCTGCACGCTTTCTTTCAGCCTTTACTAGAGCCACGAGGACACGAACAGCTGATGACTCCACCTGGCTTGTGTGTAATCCAGCATCATCTGGGAATTTGCACCTTGTGTCTAATCCAGCATCATTAGGGAACTGGCACCTTGTGTGTAATCCAGCCTCATTCTGGAAACATGATCCCGAGGTTGACCATACTTCCCTCCTCGCAGGAACTGCAACCTGACATGTAGTTACTTCTTTTTTAGATAATTACTGAGAGCAACCCAGATCCATTTAGTAGAAGCCAGATAAACAGAACTGGGAGAAGTGAATTCAAAAGGAAAAAAATATAAAAACAGACTACAAGGTGAGAACACCCACTTCCTACATCAAGCTAAAATCGAAAGCATTAGGACGATTAAGCCTCTTCTTATGACACATCGAAGAACACGAGGCTTAAGAGAAACAGAAACTACAACATATACACATCGAAGAACACGATGCTAAACGAAAGTAATTGAAAGGGTGTTACTTACCAAAGCTCGTTTTACAGGTTCAGTGCAGCTCCTCTTTAACTTGCCACGCTCCTTGAAGATGTCCCCAATATCCTATGTTTGGTCTTCATTGCTCCTCTGCATGTTCGCGCTCGTGGTTTTAAAATCTCAACATGGCAAGAAAAATATACTACTAGTAATACTCGCGCATCTTGTGGGCAACATTAAAGCACTCGTCTGCCATGTTAGAGCATCTCCAACAGAATCGCAACGCGTGGCGCTTTAAAAAAGCGTTTACAGTGCTGAGATCGAGAAGTAGAGATAGAGAGTAGAGGATAGTTCTCAGCATAGATAGATAAAAAAATAGATTATTCAACTACTCCTCGTCGTCTGACTCTTCCTCGGTGATGTCCTCCTCCGACGTCTGACTGTAGGCGTGAAGATACCGATCGTCATCGGATTCCCAGGGCGACGCTGCTCCTAGCCTCATGTTGAATTGAGCGTCCGCTTTTCACCTACGCTTGTCCTCGCGAGAGGCGGCTTGCTCCGCCCTCCTTTGCTCGTAGAACTCGTGCTCGTTGATGATGTCCTGCGGGAAGCGTTCGCGCCACAGTGCCATGGCTTCCTCGTCCATCTCTTCAATGCCGAGACAGTGCTCCCGCCTCCGGTTGTCGCGATGATCCTCGTCGGTGATAAGCCGCGGCAGAGGCGCGAGCTCCTGTGCCCGCTCCCGCGTCGGCATGTTGGGGAAGTTCAATGTTCTATGAGGCCACCAAAGGCGCCACGCCGCCGTGTCGTACGCGCTGGTGGCCTCGTTGGCGGTGTCGAAATTGCCGAGGCCGAGGCGCATCCCGTGGAACCAAATCTCGGCGGAGAAGCCGCCGGAGGGGCGCGCACGGACGCGGCGGTATCCCCAAGTTTCCCGGCGACGCGATGGCATGGTGGGGCGGCGGCGAGGCGAGAAAGAGCGGGGAGAGAGCCGTGGCGAGGCACAGAGCGGGGAGAGAGCGGTGGGAGGGCGTTGGATTTTATAAAGCGCGCCAGACGCCGCGCGCCAAAACTAGCGCACGCCCGACCGCTTTTTCCCCCGCGCGCGCAATCCTTTCCCGACGTCTCTCCTATCTCTACTCTCTTCTCTACTATTATATTTATTTTATATTTAATATTTATCTCTACTTCTCTACTCTCTATTTTTTTCTCTACTTTTTCCCTACTCTTATAAAAACAGAGTTGGTGACGATGGTGTTCCCGCCATCCTGCAATATAGGCCATCCGATTTATATCCGACGGATAGGAAGGAAACTATGGCAATTTTGCAAAAAGATACCCACACCCCTCTCTGCATTTGCAAATAAGGCATTACCTCGTTCATCCTTTTCTCCCACAAGATAAACTACTCATACAAATGCATCTTGATGCGTGCAACGCATGGGCATCTTGCTAGTTCTAAAGAACTATCCATCATTTGCCACACTACTGGTTGCAGATGAAATACCTACCCAAGCACAACGCGATACATGAGCGACGCACAATTACAAGCTGATATTCTGTTGGACAATTGAGGCTATAACCAATTACTTTTATGGAAACAATAGCACCCAGGAAATTTGAAGGGTAGGTATGAACAAAATTGGAACTGCACATGTACTGCTAAGTGATTCAATACACACATTACCAATCGAGGAGGAGAACGATGGTCGTGGCGGCCTCTGTGAGTCATGGTCAGCAACGGGAGTCAGTTCATTGTCCACGACGGTGGTGCTTCTGCGCTTGGCGTCGGCTTCCGGGAAGCAGATCCGAGACCGTGGAAGACGGTGCCGGGGAAGAGGCTCCGTGTACGACGACGACGATAGACCGGCTCCAGTGTGGCGTACGAGGTCGTCGATGAGGCAGATGCGCTGCGGTGGACGAGGGCGCCGATGTAGAAGGGGAGGAGCACAAAGGCCGCGGTGCCGTGGAGAAGTCTATTTTGCGGTGGGGACATAAAATGGGGAGTATTCAGGTGTACTACTCTGGGTGCCGGGGTGGGGTTGGCTGGGTAGGGTGAACCAGAAGTTATGAAAACAGCCCCCTACCAACCGTCATCCGTAGGCCTGTTCCGAAGGCTATGATGGTAACTTCCCACTACTCGAATCAGGGTCGCGGGAGATTTTCCCGCCGACCTCAAAATGTTGTGACACTGAACCCCCCGTGTGGCGTGTTGGGTGATTCGGCTAAGCAACTAGCGAGTAGTACTAGTAAACTCTGCATATTAGGTTTGACCGAAGTCAAACTTCCTAAAGTTTGACCAAGTTTATAGAAAAATATAAACATTTACCATAACAGATATGTATGATGTGAAAGTACATTCAATAATGAATCTAATGGTATTTATTTGTTATTGTATATGTTAATATTCTTTGTTATAAACTTTCTGAGAGTTTACAAGACTTGACTTTGACCAATGCTAATATGCATACTTAAATAAAAACGGAGGGTGTACACATTTGTTTTCTTAGTATGTAGTGAATTAATCATTTGTTGAAATTGTGAAATAAATATATTAGGCTACTGACTGCGAATGTAATGGTCTATACAATTCAATAGTTACAATCATTGTCGAATTCCAAGATGTATACGAGGTCTATAGTACTTCACAACATGCTCAAACTCGCATAATCCCAGTCAAATGACAATCAAAATGCATTTCATAGTTATTACTTTGTAGGATGCAACAAAACCAACAATAACTCTACATCAGCCATTATAAAAGCAACATTTTGAACATATCCCAATGTGTGAATGAAACATGCAGAGAGAGCTTGCGAAGATGGATCAGATAGGGCGGGAAAGATTGTATGTATGCGGACGAGAGAGTAGGAGACAAACGTAACGAAACAGAAAGAGGGAGATAGAGAGAAAGAGAGAGGAAGAAGTTAGGTCTGTGAGAAAGATGGAGACATGTAATATACGTGAGATGCATGTGCATCCGGATTCTGTACACGTGGAAGGAGAAGAGACAACAGGTTTGATGAGGGAGCTGGAAAAACATGGACGAGAGGGGAAGGATCTCGTGGGTTGAGGGATTGAAAAATTTGTGCGGGGTAGAGAGGGATTGGTAATTTTGTGCGAGAGAGAGAGGGCGGGGGGAGGAGTCAGTCAGCCGTCGTCACATCATCCTACTTCCAAATGGCCCCGCATTCTCTAGCGCAGTGTGGTCGCCGTCTTCGATCTCCTCGATGCCCTCTTTGAAGATTGAGGTGTTGTGCATGCTGGGGTGCGAAGAAGCACAAGCGAGAGTGGTCGCCATATAACCTTGGATGGGGATGAATTGTGTGCTCGGGGGAGGGTGTGTGTGTGTGATGTGTGCTGTGTGTGTGTGTCACATATTGAGAGAAAACAAACCTAAGGAGATAAATGTGTGTGTATGTGACGGAAAGCTACTTGCTAAACAGGGTATTCGCGAGGAGATTGTGCGTGCGAGATAGAGAGCGATGTGCGGGCCTTGAGGTGGGCCGGGCCGGGCGAGGGTGTCAAAATGTGCACGTTGATGCATGTGTTACATGCGATCGTGCGAGGGACAGACGAATCAAGAGAGATGGTTGTTGTGTTACGGATGCTCCTCTCTCTCTCTCTCACACACACAAGTAAAATAGAAGACCGTTCTCTCATGTATACACAACGTATCGGCATATGTCTATGTCTCACTCATGCATGATCATTTGCACATTCACACTTCTCTATGTCTCTATCACACGCACACCGTCTCCACATTGCCCTTCCGCCCCAACACACATATGGACACATACACACGTTCTCTCTCAGTCAGACACACAGGGGCTGTTTGGTTTGAGACTAAGTTTGCCTAAGGTTGCCACACCTAAGGTTAGGCAAGTTTGACCAACTTAGGTGGGTGTTTGGTTCAAGCCACACCTTAGGCAAGCCACATTAGGGTCCCACATTACATACACTCAAAAAGTGTGGCAAGATTCCCTTAGGCTTGCCAACTTGTGGCTCTCATTTTGAAGAACTAACCTTAGGCAAGTGTGACAACATTGTCTCTATGACAAGTGGGCCATAGGGGCAATAAAGTGTGGCAAGCCAAAGTGTGGCAAAAACCAAACACATGCCAACTAAACTGTGGCTGCCAAATTTTGGCTGGGCAAACGGTGGCTGGGAACCAAACAGCCCCAAAATCAGTACTAAAAAAAACTAGGGCGCACCTAAAACGTCCAAATCCAAATAAACACGAACTGGAGCTAAATTCAAATATATGGAAATATTGTAGCGTCAAGAACTTTTCCCGGAAAAAAAGTTGAGTAATATCGGGGATTGTTTTCACACACACAAAAAGGTTCGGTGGATGTCCTTTGAACGCGACACGGTGACGCACCGTTTGATCGACCGCGCGGCCGCGGTTCATGCGCTTGCACAGGATTCCATATCGTGGCTATGGTAATTAATAAAAGCGCTGCCTAAGTCTAATGTTTACGTGTACTAGTACAATTTTCTTTTAAGTTTGACCAACCATATATAAAACTAAACTAAGCTCCCATACGCGCACTCATCAATATGCCGCCGCCGCCGTTGCGCATGCCGGCGCCCGCCTGCTCCGGCCAACAATTTCTCGCCCATCACCGCTGTGTCGCCGCCAAGCCGAAGGCTCGCCCGCTCACGTCATCTGCAGTCCCTCCTCGCGATGCCGCCGCGCTGCCAAGCACGCGAGCAGCTGGTGGAGCCGTGTCTATGCACGCAGCGTACGAAGAGGAGTACGAGCGCGTGCTCCAGCACGCCAGCGAGGAGGAACTAGCGTGTCATTGTCGTCTCCGCCCGTGCGGAGCAGGCGCGCATGGTGGCTGTCGCGGCGGAAGCCGGTTGCGCGCGGGTCGAGCCCGCAAACCGGGTGCGGACGCAGAATCTACCTTTGAGACCTTGAATGCCACGTGGATCCTGCAATCTGAAGGAGCAATTTGGGCCAGTCGACTCTTGTGAGCCGTTTGATGCAACATGGATGGCTAGAAGGGCTTCTTCAACCTCCGAAATAGATGCACGGTTCATCTTCTCAGCCCGCCACACGCCTAACCGCCTGCCGCCGCCGCCGCACCCTCCCCTAAACCGCCTGCCACCGCCATGCTCCCCCCACCCCCACCATCCGTTTAACCCCGGGCACGATCCATTTTTTCCGGCAAACTGCATTCCACACCCAACACTCATAAGATAGATCATGGGCACCCTGCCGTCTTCTTCCGTCACTCCATCGAACTTCTTTCACAAATCGACTGACCCAAATTATACTACTAGTACGAACGTATTAAGTACAGTAGGAACACGAAGATACGAGCAGTAGTACCAACTGCAAGAAGAACAGTAGTAAGACATAGTACTAGTACTACTGTATGTACTAAAGAGTTCAAATAATGAGAAAGAACATAAACATAGTTCTGTTGGGGCCTCAGCACAACAAACCCTTGAAAAAAAACTAAGCAACTAGTCCGCTTGACACTGCAGTAGAACCAGCATGAGCGACGGCACTGCCACCTACTCAGAGTCCGAGTCCGCGTCCTCGACTTCGTCCTCGTCCCTCTTCCTCTTCGCCGACGCTTCTTTGCTTGAACTGGACACTGGGCTCTGCTTCTTCATCCAACCCTTGTAGATATTTAAATAAAGGTAGGCATCCATTGCTGCGTAGAGGATGTGATCTTCATCTAATGTCTTCGACTCCCATGCATGATGAAACTCGTGATGAGGTTTCTTCAGTTTAGCGTACGAACGATCAATCATGGCTGCTGCCAGGGTCAGCATTGAAGGCTGAGAGAAGGACACCAGCCCTTCCTTCTGGAGGTCGAAGGGGTCGCCTACAACGAGGCCTATCCGACCCAGGATTTCATTGTCGTTCCTAAAGTCTACAGTAACGAATTTGACTCGGCCGCCCTTGAGGAACTTCTTAAATTCCTCGCACTCAACGTCGGCATGGCATATGTGGTAGACCAAGCATAAGTCATGCACGCAAACCTGGATCACAGCAGGCTTCTTCTTCCCTGCCTCCTTTAGTTTCTTCTCGCTTCCCAGGACTGTGGTGTACTCAACATCTAGCCTAGCGACCCACTCATCATTTGAGTTTTCGAACATGCTTTTGAAGCGAGCAAGGCATTCTTTCACCATTGCGGAAGAATGGGTGTAGATGACGTCGAACTCATCGCCGGTGATGGTTCTAACGTTGTACTCACCGCCTATCATGGAGATTTGGGACGCCATGGATTTGGGAGGAGGGTTAGGATTAGTGGAACTGCCGTAATGTGAAAGGACGGGACGACTGGGAGCGAACTGTTGTAAGGTAATGTACTAGTAGAAGACGGGGACGAGTAGGGCGTGCGAACGATGTGGGGTTGCTGGCTTCCCGGTGGATAAACGGCTGCAAGCCCCAAAACAATTCTTGAGAACTATGCGGGACCCACTAGATGTCATGTCTACTAGATCCATATCGTAGGCCTGACGGTATAGCTTCTACCTGTTCGCACGCCATGCCGGCTTGTGTGTAACTTCAATTAATTCCGTCAACCATCGCGCCTCCCACGACCTTCGCCTCCCTCGCGCTGTCGCGCCCTTTGAGACTTCGATCGGCTATAAATGAGCATTTTTTGCCTACTCCGCATGCATGAGACTCCCTCTGGTCCTTTTTACTTCCGCCAACAGTTTATACTAAAAAATATCAATATCTACAATACTGATTATAATGAGTATAAAGCACCTCTTGGGTGGGTTAGATTTTTTTGGGTTAGTTGAGTTCAAACTAACCCAAACTAACTCTAACACATGGATCCAAACAGGGCCAAGGTTAGCTATTAGAGTTATTTCAAAAAAGTTAGCTATTAGAGTACTACTACCTCCCTTCTAGTTTAAAGGGCTCGATTAAAAAATTTGCCCTGCTCTTAGCAAGGTAGAGGCGGTGGAATAGTATTTGTAGTTCTTCACAAAAAATGTGTTTACCAATGCATGCATGAACACTAGTTACTCTAACCCCCTCTCTTCTTTAATTCTTTGCCACATCGGCATGTTTGCTATTCCCGTGTGCATGATACCAGCTAAGATACCACCATTATGGCCAGCCTTAATCATCGCATGCAATAATTTAGTGCACCTTGAAATATGAACATGTGTGGGGCGTGTAAGTTTTTAATGACTTGAGACTATACCTAGCCCGGCATGCAAGATGAGACTTATTATGCACCGTTCGTCTCCAAATATTTTCCTCTCTATGTGTGGAAACAATATGCCTGCCAGACTCTCCTTCTCCCTCCGGCAGTCCCACCACTCCACCCCGTGTGGAAAAAAATCTGCATGCATGACTCTCCTCCCCCCACGCTCGTCCAATCTGTTGTGACCAGCAATATTTCCACCCCTTCCCTCCCCCGTAATTTGCTCCAACAAATATGCCCACGTAGTTGTTACTTAACTGCAGGTACATTGGGTCACTGACATATGGGCCCAATAGGGGTCTGGCCCACATGTCAGTGATGCAACTGGACCTGCAGTTAAGTCAGTGCAGCTCAGTCCATATCTTACGTAGGTGTGCCACTGCTCGCTATAAATACTGCGCCTCCCACGCCATCGCTATCTCCTCCCCCTCACTTTCACGTTCATCGCTATCTCCTCCCCCTCCCTGGCTCCCTCTCACGTCGACCACCATGGCATCGCCCCTCCCAATCCCTAGGCGCCCCTCACTGCACCGCGCGGACGGTCACGCGTCGCCGTTTCGTTCCTCTCCACTGTGAAATGTTAGTGCATGTCACATGCACTAACATTTTATCAGTTAAATCGTTGGTCAAAATTTAGCACAAATTACAATGGTGAGGAATAAACCAGGACAGAGGTACTACTAGTAGTAGTTTAGAAGCCCAAATAAATGAGTGAGGTGCCTTAATGTTACTCTCCACTGTGACTAGTCTTATGGGAAAAGCTGGGGAAGCCGCCAAAAGAACTGGCCCTAGGAGTAGTAGCTAGGGATACTAGGAGTAGTAGCTAGGGATCGAGTGTGTGAGATGAACCGGAGAAAGTAAATGCAGAGAGATGAAATGCAAAAAAGACGGAGGGATGTGATGGTTGCTTGTCCGTTTATTTTACCAAGCCACTTATTACTGGGAGTGGTTGGGTTTTGTGATATGACGGCTTTACTGCCGCGCCACGAGTGGGGTGAGACTCCCGTGCAGCGCCGCCCTCTACACTAGTACTACTACATCGGTCGTGGTTTATCCCCCATTGAATTTGACTGAAGATTTAACTGACAAAATGTTAGTGCATGTCAACAAAAACAATATCGTTTGATTCGTATTTGAACATAGTTTTCAATGATATAATTTTAGGTGACATGCATCATCATTTATCGTACTATATATAATATTAGTTCAATTTTTGGTCGTACTAATCTATAGTAAGGTGCCCATGCGTTGCACGGAAGAGTGAAATGCATTGATCGGGGAGTTGTTTATTTTGACAAAGGATGTGGGGGTCATCTCATGTGTAACGGGTATCGATAGGTTTGTTCGGATATTATTTCATCTCTAGAGCTCACAAACATCCGGGTGAAATAGATAAAAAAGTATCTTTTGCAAACAAAAGCGTTCAACTATTCAACCTGCATCCAAAACTTGTGAAGAAATAACTCTTATTGTGCTTTGCAATAAATGATCTTCAATAATTAGTTTTTGAGTATCCATTGTTATACATGTTGGCTACAGATGACATGGCACTTTCTTATAGTCAACAGTTGGCTATACTATTTAGGTATTAACCATGCCCTTAAACACCTAGACGGAGGGATTAAATCAGGATGACTTGGAAGGGGGCAAAGGATATGTAAGAAATGGTTCATCATAAGTCTTTCACCAGTACTGTAGTAAAAATTCATACATGGAAGATTCTAGACTAAACCTTAAATGGAAACCCTTTTGTTCATGCGCGATACTCCAATAGAGCAAGATCATGCATGGAAGTCTCCACATGCTTAGACAGCGGATTACATTGAGCGAAGACTAATGATCAACATTTAACTTAGTAATGCAGATGTCCAGGTGAACCTCCTTGGAGTCTCCATGCACATTGTTGGGGTTCAAATAATACCATGCGTCTTCCATGTCCACATCGGCGGGAAGGTCCCAACTCGGCACAGTCCAAGTCAGCTTGACGTAGCCAGTGTCGCCGCCCACGTACCTCCGAGGGGTAGTAATAGTGAGCACGCACCCGTACATCGGCCTCGTGTCAGTGTCAGCGTCTGCTACCTCTTGAGCACTGCGTTGGTTTTCCCTTGAAGAGGAAAGGGTGATGCAGTAAAGTAGCGTAAGTATTTCCCTCAATTTTTGAGAACCAAGGTATCAATCGAGTAGGAGATCACGCACGAGTCCCTCACACCTACACAAACAAATAAGAACCTCGCAACCAACGCGATAAAGGGGTTGTCAATCCCTCAACGGTCACTTACGAGAGTGAGATCTGATAGATATGATAAGATAATGTTTTTGGTATTTTTATGATAAAGATGCAAAGTAAAATAAAAGGCAATAAAAATAACTAAGTGTTGGAAGATTAATATGATGGAAAATAGACCCGGGGGCCATAGGTTTCACTAGTGGCTTCTCTCGAGAGCATAGTATTACGGTGGGTGAACAAATTACTGTTGAGCAATTGATAGAATTGAGCATAGTTATGAGAATATCTAGGTATGATCATGTATATAGGCATCACGTCCGCGACAAGTAGACCGACTCCTGCCTGCATCTACTACTATTACTTCACACATCGACTGCTATCCAACATGCATCTAGAGTATTAAGTTCATAAGAACAGATTAATGCTTTAAGTAAGATGACATGATGTAGAGGGATGAACTCATGCAATATGATATAAACCCCATCTTTTTATCCTCGATGGCAACAATACAATACGTGCCTTGCTGCCCCTGCTGTCACTGGGAAAGGACACCGCAAGATTGAACCCAAAGCTAAGCACTTCTCCCATTGCAAGAAAGATCAATCTAGTAGGCCAAACCAAACTGATAATTCGAAGAGACTTGCAAAGATAACCAATCATACATAAAAGAATTCAGAGAAGATTCAAATATTGTTCATAGATAAACTTGATCATAAACCCACAATTCATCAGTCTCAACAAACACATAGCAAAAGAAGATTACATCGAATAGATCTCCACAAGAATCGTGGAGAAATTTGTATTGAGATCCAAAGAGAGAGAAGAAGCCATCTAGCTAATAACTATGGACCTGAAGGTCTGAGGTAAACTACTCACACATCATCGGAGAGGCTATGGTGTTGATGTAGAAGCCCTCCGTGATCAATGCCCCCTCCGGCGGAGCGCCGGAAAAGGCCCCAAGATGGGATCTCACGGGTACAAAAGGTTGCGGCGGTGGAATTAGGTTTTTGGCTCTGTCCCTGATAGTTTGGGGGTACGTAGGTATATATAGGAGGAAGAAGTACGTCGGTGGAGCAACATGGGCCCCACGAGGGTGGAGGGCGCGCCCAGGGGGGTAGGCGCGCCCCCCTGCATCGTGCTCTCCTGGTTGATTTCTTGACGTAGACTCCAAGTCCCCTGGATCACGTTCGTTCCAAAAATCACGTTCCCGAAGGTTTCATTCTGTTTGGACTCCGTTTGATATTCTTTTTCTGCGAAGCACTGAAATAGGCAAAAAACAGCAATTCGGGCTGGGCCTCCGGTTAATAGGTTAGTCCCAAAAATAATATAAAAGTGTATAATAAAGCCCTTTAATCATCCAAAACAGAATATAATATAGCATGGAACAATAAAAAATTATAGATACGTTGGAGACGTATCAAGCATCCCCAAGCTTAATTCCTGCTCGTCCTCGAGTAGGTAAATGATAAAAACAGAATTTTTGATGTGGAATACTTACTTAGCATAATTTTCAATGCAATTCTCTTAATTGTGGTATGAATATTCAGATCCGAAAGATTCAATATAAAAGTTTAATATTGACATAAAATTAATAATACTTCAAGCATACTAACCAAGGAATTATGTCTTCTCAAAATAACATGGCCAAAGAAAGTTATCCCTACAAAATCATATAGTCTAGCTATGCTCTATCTTCACCACACAAAATATTTAAATCATGCACAACCCCGATGACAAGCCAGGCAATTGTTTCATACTTTTGATGTTCTCAAACTTTTTCAATCTTCATGCAATACATGAGCGTGAGCCATGGACATAGCATTATATGTTGAATAGAATGGTGGTTGTGGAGAAGACAAAAAGGAGAAGATAGTCTCACATCAACTAGGCGTATCAACGGGCTATGGAGATGCCCATCAATAGATATCAATGTGAGTGAGTAGGGATTACCATGCAACGGATGCACTAGAGCTATAAGTATATGGAAGCTCGACAAAAGAAACTAAGTGGGTGTGCATCCAACTCGCTTGCTCACGAAGACCTAGGGCATTTTGAGGAAGCCCATTATTGGAATATACAAGCCAAGATCTATAATGAAAAATTCCCACTAGTATATGAAAGTGATATCATAGGAGACTCTCTATCATGAAGATCATGGTGCTACTTTGAAGCACAAGTGTGGTAAAAGGATAGTAGCATTGTCCCTTCTCTCTTTTTCTCTCATTTTTTGGGCCTTCTCTTCTTTTTGTGGCCTTTCTTTTTTTTTCGTCCGGAGTCTCATCCCGGCTTGTGGGGGGATCATAGTCTCCATCATCCTTTCCTCACTTGGGACAATGCTCTAATAATGATGATCATCACACTTTTATTTACTTACAACTCAATACTTAGAACAAAAATATGACTCTATGTGATGCCTCCGGCGGAGTACCGAGATATGCAATGAATCAAGAGTGACATGTATGAAAGAATTATGAACGGTGGCTTTGCCACAAATACGATGTCAACTACATGATCATGCAAAGCAATATGACAATGATGAAGCGTGTCATAGTAAACGGAACGGTGGTAAGTTGCATGGCAATATATCTCGGAATGGCTATGGAAATGCCATGATAGGTAGGTATGGTGGCTGTTTTGAGGAAGGTATATGGTGGGTGTATGATACCGGCAAAAAGTGCGCGGTATTAGAGAGGCTAGCAATGGTGGAAGGAAGAGAGTGCGTATAATCCATGGACTCAACATTAGTCATAAAGAACTCATATAATTATTGCAAAAAATCTACAAGTTATCAAAGCAAAGTATTACGCGCATGCTCCTAGGGGGATAGATTGGTAGGAAAAGACCATCGCTCGTTCCTGACCGCCACTCATAAGGAAGACAATCAATAAATAAATCATGCTCCGGCTTCATCACATAACGGTTCACCATACGTGCATGCTACGGGAATCACAAACTTTAACACAAGTATTCCTTAAATTCACAACTACTCAACTAGCATGACTCTAATATCACCATCTTCATATCTCAAAACAATTATCAAGCATCAAACTTCTCATAGTATTCAACACACTCATAAGATAATTTTTTCTAGTCCTGGATGCCTATTACTTTTAGGACTAATTTTTCAATTTAAGCAAATTACCATGCTGTTTTGTAGGACTCTCAAAATAATATAAGTGAAGCATGAGAGAACAATAGTTTCTATAAAACAAATCCACGACCTTGCTCTAAAAGATATAAGTGAAGCACTAGAGCAAAAACTATATAGCTTAAAAAGTATAAGTGAAGCACATAGAGTATTCTAATAAATTCCGAATCATGTGTGTCTCTCTCAAAAGGTGTGTACAGAAAGGATGATTGTGGTAAACTAAAAAGCAAAGACTCAAATCATACAAGACGCTCCAAGCAAAACACATATCATGTGGTGAATAAAAATATAGCTGCAAGTAAAGTTACCGATGGAAGTAGACGAAAGAGGGGATGCCTTCCGGGGCATCCCCAAACTTTGGATTTTTGGTATCCTTAGATTATCTTGGGGTGCCATGGGCATCCCCAATCTTAGGCTCTTGCCACTCCTTGTTCCATAATCCATCAAATCTTTTACCCAAAACTTGAAAACTTCACAACACAAAACTTAGCAGAAAATCTCTTGAGCTCCGTTAGCGAAAGAAAAAAAACACCACTTCAAGGTACTGTAATGAACTCATTCTTTATTTATATTGGTGTTAAAACTACTGTATTCCAACTTCTCTATAGTTTATAAACTATTTTATTAGCCATAGATTCATCAAATAAGCAAACAACACACGAAAAACAGAATCTGTCAAAAACAAAACAGTCTGTAGTAATCTGTAACTAACGCAAACTTCTGGAACTCAAAAAATTCAGCAAAAATAGGACGACCTAGACAATTTGTTTATTGATCAGCAGCAATTGGAATCAATATTTTATCACGTTCTGGTGATTTTCAACAATTGTTTTTCGTGAACAGAAAGTTTCTGGAATTTTCAGCAAAATCAAATAACTATCATCCAAGAAGATCCTATAGGTTTAACTTGGCACAAACACTAATTAAAACATAAAAACAAGTCTAACCAGAGGCTAGATCAAATATTTATTCCTAAACAGAAGCAAAAATCAAAAAACTAAAATAAAATTGGGTTGCCTCCCAACAAGCGCTATCGTTTAATGCCCCTAGCTAGGCATACAGATTTCAATGATGCTCACATGAAAAACAAGAATTGAAGCACAAAGAGAGCATCATAAAACACGTGACAAACACATTTAAGTCTAACATACTTCCTATGCATAGGCATTTTATAAGCAAACAAATTATCAAGGCAAGCAAAAATTAGCATATGCAAGGAAGAAAGAGACGATAGCAATCTCAACATGAAGAGAGGTAATTTAGTAACATGAAAATTTATACAACCATATTTTCCTCTATCATAATAATTACATGTAGGATCCTCATGCATGCAAAGTTGACACTCTTCCGAAATAGTGGGTTTAACATTAACTAAAGTCATGACCTCTCCAAACCCACTTTTATCAAAAATACCATAGGATTCAACAATTCTCCAAATATGTGGGATCTAAAGTTGACACTCTTCCAAACCCACTATCAATATTATTGCAAACACTTGTATCAACCTCATATTCATCATGGGGCTTAAATAAATTTTCAAGATCATAAGAAGAATCACCTGAATCATGATCATTGCAACAAGTAGTAGACATAGAAAAACTAGAATCCCCAAGCTTAGGGTTTTGCATATTACTAGCACAATTGATATCAAGAGAATTTATAGTAAAATCATTGAAATCATGCTTTTCATCAAAGGAACTATCAAGTATGGGTGTAATAGCAACGATCTCATGTTTAACATAAGGAACTATAGCAAATTCATCTTCATAAATATTGGCATCATGGCCACAAGAATAGCAAGCATCATGTTCATCAAGGGATATTTCAATCAAATCATCGGAATCATTATTATCTATAGATTCATGCATATCATTATTTTCTTCCAAAGAAACGGTCATTCTTTCAATAAATTCTTGGACATAGACATTATGAGCAAAGTTTTCATTGCAATATTGAAGTATGTCGGAATTTTCAGATTTGTAGAGAGTAATATCATACTTTTCAATCAAAGAAGCAACTTCATGAGCACCCTTAAAAATGACAAATTCTTCAATTTTTTCGATATCATAGTAACTATAAACACCCTTTGCATAAGAATATAAGATTTCATTGTCATTAAACTCACATAGGTAGGGAAGGTGTTTTTTAGGGTTCTTAGAGCAACAAGTAAAATCACAAATTTCACAAAGATTCCAAGCATAGCATAGCAAACTATTTATATGATACCATAAGAGCTTCCCTTTTTCAGACAAACGATGATGCACAAAATGAGCATGCTCATCTAAAGATTTCCCATCAACTAGGCTAGTTGGGGTTTCAGCACGAGCGCATAAGGATCAAAGATGATCCAAGTAGAACACTTTAAGTGGATCCATATCAATAGAGTTTTAGCAAGCAAAGATGCAAGCAAATAGAAGGAACAAGGAAACACAAGCAAAAAGACATACGAGAAGAAGGCGAATAAAACGGCAAGGGTGAAGTGGGGGGAGAGGAAAACGAGAGGCAAATGGAAAATAATGTAATGAGGGGGATAATAGTTTGTGATGGGTACTTGGTATGTCTTGACTTGACTTGGCTTGGCGCGAATCTCCCCGGCAACGGCGCCAGAAATCCTTCTTGCTACCTCTTGAGCACTGCGTTGGTTTTCCCTTGAAGAGGAAAGGGTGATGCAGTAAAGTAGTGTAAGTATTCCCCTCAGTTTTTGAGAACCAAGGTATCAATCCAGTAGGAGATCACGCACGAGTCCCTCACACCTACACAAACAAATAAGAACCTCGCAACCAACGCGATAAAGGGGTTGTAAATCCCTCAACGATCACTTACGAGAGTGAGATCTGATAGATATAATAAGATAATGTTATTGGTATTTTTATGATAAAGATGCAAAGTAAAATAAAAGGCAATAAAAATAACTAAGTGTTGGAAGATTAATATGATGGAAAATAGACCCGGGGGCCATAGGTTTCACTAGTGGCTTCTCTCGAGAGCACAGTATTACGGTGGGTGAACAAATTACTGTTGAGCAATTGATAGAATTGAGCATAGTTATGAGAATATCTAGGTATGATCATGTATATAGGCATCACGTCCGCGACAAGTAGACCAACTCCTGCCTGCATCTACTACTATTACTTCACACATCGACTGCTATCCAGCATGCATCTAGAGTATTAAGTTCATAAGAACTGATTAATGCTTTAAGTAGGATGACATGATGTAGAGGGATAAACTCATGCAATATGATATAAACCCCATCTTTTTATCCTCGATGGCAACAATACAATACGTGCCTTGCTGTCACTGGGAAAGGACATCGCAAGATTGAACCCAAAGCTAAGCACTTCTCCCATTGCAAGAAAGATCAATCTAGTAGGCCAAACCAAACTGATAATTCGAAGAGACTTGCAAAGATAACCAATCATACATAAAAGAATTCAGAGAAGATTCAAATATTGTTCATATATAAACTTGATCATAAACCCACAATTCATCGGTCTCAACAAACACATAGCAAAAGAAGATTACATCGAATAGATCTCCACAAGAATCGTGGAGAAATTTGTAATGAGATCCAAAGAGAGAGAAGAAGCCATCTAGCTAATAACTATGGACTCGAAGGTCTGAGGTAAACTACTCACACATCATCAGAGAGGCTATGGTGTTGATGTAGAAGCCCTCCGTGATCAATGCCCCCTCTGGCGGAGCACTGGAAAAGGCCCCAAGATGGGATCTCATGGGTACAGAAGGTTGCGGCGGTGGAATAAGGTTTGTGGCTCCGTCCCTGATAGTTTGGGGGTACTTAGGTATATATAGGAGGAAGAAGTACATCGGTGGAGTAACATGGGCCCCACGAGGGTGGAGGGCGCGCCCAGGGGGTAGGCGCGCCCCCTGCCTAATGCTCTCCTGGTTGATTTCTTGACGTAGACTCCAAGTCCCCTGGATCACGTTCGTTCCGAAAATCACGTTCCCGAAGGTTTCATTCCGTTTGGACTCCGTTTGATATTCTTTTTCTGCAAAACACTGAAATAGGCAAAAAAACAACAATTCGGGCTGGGCCTCCGGTTAATAGGTTAGTCCCAAAAAAATATAAAAGTGTATAATAAAGCCCGTTAATCATCCAAGACAGAATATAATATAGCATGGAACTATAAAAAATTATAGATACATTGGAGACGTATCAGTGTCAGCGGCGTCGCCCCTGATGCACACTACAGAGATGTGCCGGCGGCCTACGCGGGCCTCGCCGGTGGCCACGATCAAGAGGAAGACGCTGCCGTTCTCCTCCGAGACTAGCAGGCGGCGCTGATCCTCCAGCAACTCCGGCACGGTGAACGGGTAGCACGTCTCGTACTTGATGTTCTTCGCCAAGGGCCAGTAGTGATCGCCGCACGCCTGCGTCAGGTGATGGTGCTCCTCCCTAGTCTCTATGCTTATCTCTATCTGTACTACTCTTCTTTGTTTTTATAATATACTAGTTGTAGTTGTCAAATCAAATAGTACTGCGCCGTCCACTGCACGCCTGGCTGAACACGCCTCCTCGCCTCCATCAAACCCTCCGTTAAACCCGCATGCAAACCGAGAAACCTACTCTGGCCCGCGGGAGGAAATTTGCTGGACGTGTTGTTTCGCGGAATACAATCACAGTCACTGCAAGGTCTTTGAGCAGGATCCCAGCTTCTCTGGGCCTCCAGGAATTTTTGACTGGAGGTTGGTAAGTAGCCTTGGTACACGCTCTCTGTTTGTCGGACTGAATTATCCGATTAACCAGGAGATAACCGACAGCAAGGATCATGATGCTAGCGCGGTTTCGTTCATCAGGCAAAACTGTGTGTACACAGCGTACCATGCGTCTCTGCATGCACCATACCCTAATATGTGCCGCCACGCTCTGCGGCCCAAAGTAGGAGAGAGGGTCGCAAGTATCAGACTTTGTTTTGAAACCCAAGTATCAGACTTCGACCTGCTGGCTAGAGTTTCCCCCGTCAGGCACCCATCTGGTTCAAGCCGTCAGCCAATCTCACAGCTTAATAAATAGTAACGTCTAACTGAGCCAGTTAGTTGATGCGTACACATGGTGTAGTAGGATCTTTATTTAGTTTGATGCATACACTTGTTCTTTTTTGGTAGCCCTTTTGTAATGATGGATGATGTTTGGTTTGGAAGAGAGAGCTGCGTCTTCACTCTTCTGGCCTGCTTACTGCTTCTGTTGCACCCCCAGCCCTGGTTGCTGTTGCTGCTGTTTTCAATGTACAATCAGTAGTATATTTTGTCTGTTGGTTGAATAAATGTGTTGTTAGAATGACAAACACAATGTTTTGGAAGTCGTTGCACGGTTCGATCCTTTAGTGCCCCGTACCGTACGTAGTTCATACTATTTTTCGTATGGAACACGTTTTCCACTTGTTGATAACATGCAGCCTACTGATGAAGGCCCAATAGAGAAGCCTATAATTAACTGGAAGGGAGGCTCTCACATGAATCCGGCCCAGGTACATGCTCATGGTCCCCAAAACATAAATAAGTAAATAAATAAATAAAGCTAAGTGCTCATGCACCAGTTCTTTAAATTCAAGATTTAACGGGAGGATATTATTTCCTATGATAGTGTCGTTACATTCAGTCGATATTATTGTTCGGCAAAGATAGCGACCAGTCTTCTTTCTCCCAGCATTTTCTTCCTGCAACCAGCGGACCCATGCAAATCGTAGTCAACGTCGTAAATAGATCCGGTCCATTTTTATTTTTCAATAAGAATGTCCAACCCAGCCCAGCACATTGGTGACAACACTTTATCCTCCGCCTTGGTGCACTCGCCGCGGCGCCGCCGCCCGGCCCTGTCAACATAGTTTTTTTCGAAACGGTCCCTGTCAACATAGTGAATCGGGAGAGGACTGTAGTTGTGAGTATGACAGTACAGACCCACCAGGTCCACTCTCGAACACAAGCAAGCGCCTCTTTTACTACTCAGATGAACCCCTCGTTTTTTTACTCTAATCCACCCTGCTGATATCTGGGACCCACATCATTTTCAACGTATAGTCAAGTAACGACAGAATTGCACAACTTTTTTTGGTAGTAATTCGTAGGAACAGGCTATAAACTGGGTTGTGCGGTCTCTGTGGCCCGTCTAACAACATGACCAGCCCAGCAGTTTTTTCTTTGGGAAAATAGGTAGCCCAGTATTTATTTTTGAAGAATACCCAAGCTAGGCCTATTTGTTTTCTCCGACTTACTGGGCTGCAAATCTTTCAAGACGAGGAGGGATGCATTCCGGCCTGGCCAAAGAGTATGGTCAGTGTCTGTTAAAAGTAATATCAAAAGGGGTTGAAAATTCCAAAAAAAATATAGCAAATGGGATATTAGTTTCTTTTTTTGTTTTTGTTCTTCACTGATATCTTATACGTATTTCATTGGATTTAACATGACATAGTACTAATTTATTTTTAAATTTGTTTTAGTATGGCTACTAATTTTTGGATTAAGAATATTTTGTTCCCCAACAAAAATTTGCGAATTTTCAAAATTTCCCACATATTTATTTAATTTTTTAACCCTCGTACTGACCAGAAAATGGGCAGCAATTCTAAAAATGGAAAACTGGCTGCAATAAATTCCATATGAATTAGAAAATGAGTAAAAATTATAAAAATAATAGCAAATGGGTTGTACACGCCACAGATTTCGAGGCTGACTTGTTTACGCAAGGCTTTGTCAGTCAACACACGATTCTAGCAGCAGTGACTGTTGGATGTCCATCCAACGGCCGACATACTTCTTCAATCTCTGATCTTCTTGCTCCAGCCGCCTAAACTAGCGCCGGCGGGACTGCCTACTCCCTCCTCTTGTGGCTCGCTGTGATGCCGCGCAGGCTTCCCCGGCCCACCCTACTCCCTCCGCTGGCCAGGCCGCACGCAATCAACTGCCTCCTTATTACGGGAAAAAAATGATTCCTTGCACTGACATCTGGGGCGCACCGGGGGAGGCTGACCTGTGGGCCTACTAAGTTGACGCGTACGCAGGGCTTGTCAACTTAGTCAACAAACGATTCTAGCAGTAGTAACCATTGGATTTGAATCGAACGGTCCTGTTGCTTCTTCAATCGCTGCTCTTCTTGCACCAGCCGCCCAAACCAGCGTCGGCGAGACCGCCTGCTCCTGCCTCCAGTGGCCGGCTGTGCTGCCGTTGAGGCCTCATCGCCCCTACTACTCCCACCGCTAGCCAGGCCCTGCGGCGACGACAGCCTCACACCGCAGCCGAAACAGTGAATCCTCGTACTCCTCTCCCCAGGGGCATCCACTGTCGCGTCTTCCCCGGCTCCGCGTCGTCCCCTTCCTAGGCCTCGCTGTCGTCCACAGCCTTGGTGCTCTCGGCGCGGCGTGGTCAATGTGGTCAACGACCGACTTCCATCGGAACAGCATTGTACGTGGAGAGGCTGACAGCTGGGTCCACGGCCACAGCCCAGTTTTTTTGTGATTTGCAAAGTAAGTCGCTTTGTCAGGCCTGTTGGGCTGCAAATCTTTCAAGACGAGGAGAGCTTTCATTCGGCTAGCCGAGAAAATGGCCTACCAGTAATGAAATGGGCTGTACAGTTTTAAAACACATCAAACCGGCAATTAGTTTCAAATTTCTTTTTTTCATTTCGAGATTTTAAATTGCATTGCTTTTTATGCGTGGACAATTTGTTGGATTTTCTATTGATATATTTATTTTTAAAATTAGTTTGAACGTGACTCGAAATTTCGGGATTAAAACAGTTCGGACCGCATCGAAATATGCAAAATTTCATATAATTTTTTAACCGTGGCCACAATATGGGCTGTAATGTTAACAAAAAGAATATGGGCTCCAAAAAAACCTTAAGAATTAGCAAATGGGCTATAAATTATTAGAAATAATGGCAGATGGGATGTATGCTGTTTTCCACAGATTTGAGGCTTTCCTAAAAAAAAGGTTGACACACAAGCACTGACTGTTCGATTTCCATCCAACAGCCGTCGTGCTTCTTCAATCTCTGCTCTTCCTGCTCCAGCCGCTCAAACAAGCACCGGCGGGACTGCCTGCTCCCTCCTCCCCGCGGCCGGCTGTGCTGCCGCGCAGGCCTCACCGCCCTACCATACTCCCATCGCTGGCCTAGCCATCCCTCTACTCACCCACACCTGCTGTTATTCTCCGGCGACGGCAGACGAACCAGTAAACCCTCGTACAGTCGTACTCCCCTCCGCGTGGGAAACAACTGCCGAGTCTTCCCTAGCTCCGTGTCGTTCCCTTCCTAGGCCTCACCGTCGTCCACCGCCCTGGTGCTCTCGGCGCGGCCTGGTCAACGTGGTCAATGACCGACACGCATGTGAAGTGGACTGTACGTGGAGAGGCTGACAGCTGGGTCCATGGCCGCACGCAAGGAAATGCCTACTTATTACGCGCAAAATAATGATTCCTCCACCTGACATCTGGGACCCACCGAAAGGGCCTATGTATTTCACGAAAAAACGTTACCACCGCTGACAGCTTGCACCCACCAGCTATATCTTCGCACGTAAGGAAGTGCCTCCTTATTACGCACAAAAAAATGAATACCCCCCTGCTAGCTGGGACCTAGTATAGTGGCAGGCTGACTTGTGGGCCTACTAAGTTGATGGGGACGGAGGGCTTTGTCAACTTAGTCAATATGCATGATTCTAGTTCCACTGACCGTACGATGTCCATCCAACGGCCGTAGTGCTTCTTCAACCTCTGGCCTTCTTGCTCCAGCCGCCCAAACCAGTGCCGGTCGTGCCTCGTGCTCCTGCCTCCCGTGGCCGGCTGCGATGCGGCGGAGGCCTCACCGCCCCCTACTACTCCCGCTGCTGGCCAGGCCATCCCTCTACTCACCCACACCCCCGGTTATTCTACAGCGACGACAACCTCACACCGCAGCGAACCAGTGAACCCTCATACTCCTCTACGCATGGGCATCCACTGTCGCGTCTTCCCCGGCTCCGCGTCGTCCCCTTCCTAGGCCTCGCCGTCGTCCACCGCCCTGGTGCTCTCAGCGCGGCGTGGTCAACGTGGTCAAGGAACGGCTTCCATCGGACGTGGACTGTACGTTGAGAGGCTGACAGCTGGGTCCACGGCCGCAGCAAGGAAGTGCCTCCTTATTATGTGCAAAATAATTATTCCTCCACCTGACATCGGGGACCCACCAGACGGGCCACCATATTTCACAAAAAAAACGATTCCCCCTGACTGCTGAGACCCACCAGCTACATCTTCGCACGCAAGGAAGTGCTTGCCAGTCGGGACCCACCTGGTCGAAGCGTACGTAGCGTTGTCATTCTGGTCGTGAACGTGTACGTACATACTGGTCGATGTAGAGGCGCGCACGTGTCGTAGTAGACGCACGCACGTAGCATGTACACGTACGTATAGCGGCCAGGGTGCAAGAAAGTAAATACGGCCACGTATGTACATACGGGCGGGGTCTCGAACGCCTACTCGCGCGTACGTACGGCCAGGGCTCGTGTACATGGCTGGGTCGGAACGGAGAAACAGCGTCGTCGTCGTGTTCATGGGGAGCCAACCGGCTGGGTCGGAACGGAATGCATCGTTGTGTTCATCGGGAGGGCTTGGACGGAACAGCCGATGGAAACGAGGCTTGGCGTACCGCAGAATGGAGGAAACAGCCTTGTGTTCGACCGGCCATGTTCGAAACGGGATCCTGTTCATGGGAGGGGTCTGGCGTACCGCAAAATGGAGGAACGGACCTCCTACGGTCGAAACGGGGTGGGAGGGGTGTGGCGTACCGCAAAACGGAGGAAACGGACTTGTGTTGGAGCGCTACGGTCGAAACAAGGGTCCTGTTCATCGGGAGGGGTGTGGCGTACCGCAAAACGGGACTCCACGGGATACTGTTCATCTCCACCGTCGACCCCCTCCAGCCTCCACGGACTACTGTTCATCCACTGTCGACCTCCTCCATCCTCCACCTGTGACTGTTCATCCACGGGCTCCTGTTCATTCAGCCTCCACCGCGCGCTACTCCACCGGCTACTCTTCAACCAGCCCTCTCCACTGGCTCCTATTCAACCACCCCTCCACGGGCTAGTGTTCATCCAGCCCTCCACTGTCTACTGTTCATCCTGCCCTCCACGGGGTGGTCCTGTTCATCCTGCCCTCCACGGGGTCCTGTTCATCCAGCCCCAACCGGCTCGATCGATCGGGGTACTGTTCATCCAGAGGCAACACCACGGGGTCCTGTTCATCCACCGCCACCGGGAACTGTTCATCCAAACCCCCCCTCGCAACACTCACTGTTCATCCAGAGGCAGCATCGATCGGCTTCAGTTAGCAGCAGTAGCGAAGGAATCGCTTGATCGGGTTCAGTTAACAGCCATCAATCGATCGCTCGGGTTCAGTAACGCGTAGCCTGCAGTGCAATCGCTCGGGTTCAGTTAGAGCCCAACACCTCGCTCGGGTTCAGTTAGAGCCCAACGCCTCGCTCGGGCGAGAGAAACGTGCATCGCTCGGCCCCGACCACCCACCGTAACCGGGAACACCCCGATATTTTCCTCGCCCTCGGTTCTACCACGGTTTTTTCCGTCATGTACGGCCCAAAGAATGTCATGCAGCCGCGTCTCCGGCCCGCCCATGACGAAAAGCCCATTTTCTGTCATGATTTTTTGTCATAGAAGTAGGACCCCACCACATCTATGATGATACCGTGTTTTGTCACAATTATTGTCATAAGTATGACAGAAAAAAATTCGTTCGGCCCAAAATGTCACAGATGTGTCTTTTTTTTGTAGTGCAAGAACCAGCCCCACCACACATAACCTAGACTCTCGCAGATTGTACCCTTACCTAGTTGGACAGAGAACCAGCTACACCCCTTCTAACCCCAACCCCAGCAGATAGTAACCCAGTTCCAGTTGACACAACACTGTGTCCACCACAGAGCACCCAAACACAAGCAGTTAGTAAGGGAACTGCAGTGCCCAAAGCACGAGGACCGCCACTCCGAATCCCAACTCAACGCTTAAAGCAGAAGAAGAATTGTTCTGAGGTCAGGTTCTATAGCTACGGTTCGTACTCCTTTGCTCTTGCATCACTGTATTTACTCATACCAACTATTTTCAAATTTGAAGGATGGAATTGATACTCCAATGGTGCAACAGGTATGTTTTAAACCTATTTCTTTAACTGGTTTGCTGTTGTAACTTGCTCTATGTTGATTTCAGTTTCAATTGAATAAACAGTTATGTTCTCATGTCATGCACATTACAAGTGTTGTTATTGCTCTGTAGTTTCCCACACTTATATTCTGTCTAGTCTGCTTTGTCTTGAACAAATATTATTTAAACTGTGTCTCTATCTTGATTTGGGAACAAAAACTAGAATGATTCAGACCATAAAGTGACCATGGTACATAGATATATGTTTGTTTCATGCTGTTATCCTGTCCACTTTACTACTGAACTGATTTACCAAAATGAGTTTCATATACAACGTAGTAAACCTGTGATGTGTCTGCTTGTTTGTCTTTTAGAATGCGGATAAAATATTGGAGAACAGTACCCCGTTATGCACTGGTAAAGGAAGTAATGCGGATAGGGTTCAAGATAGTGAGACATCCCTGTTGGTCACCAAGAAAGCTGATAAAAACTATCTTGACGATGGTGAGACAACCCAAAAGTCCTTTCTTGATGTAGTGTTCAAGTTACTGGCCACTACTGCTAGCACAAGCTCTTCGAACTTGCTGCCTGAATCAGTTCATCTTCTTGAGTCTAAACTTCAAGTTGAAAGACATCGACCGGATGTGCTGCGACATGAAGCCGAAGGACTGAGGAAGTCCCTGCAGAATTCAGATGCATACTTTCTAGTGCAACAGCAAGCGCTGGGGGATTTAAGCGCCAAACAGGAGAAAGTTAATAAGCTTGCTAAGCATCTTGCCAGCATTATAGGTACCTAGGATATTGTTTCTTGAGCTCTTCTGAAGTGGTTTCAGTTCTGGACTTGTTTTGCTGCGGTGTTTATTTGCACTGGTTGCCAACTTTGACAACCAGTGTATGTGATATGCTACTTTGTTCCCTATATTTGCACTGGTGGCGAACTTTGATGCCCGGTGGATGTAATATGTGTAATAGCCGTGATAGCCTAGCGTATGTTGCTTGCTTATTTATTTCCTTGTTGTCTTGTTTATTTGTTTGATTGTAGTCAGTGCAGTTATTTTTCCACGGTTTGCTAGTGGTCGCAATAACCTATTTTTTAAAAAACTAGGCCACAATAACCATGGGCTACATATTTTAATGTAGTTACCATGGGCCTCCTATGGGCCGTAGAAACAATGGGCCTTCTAAGGGCCGTAGAAACAATGGGCCTTCTACGGGCCGTAGAATCAATGGGCCTTCCACGGGCCGTAGCATCAATGGACCTTCTACGGGCCATATGATCGATCGGCCAAACATGGGCCAATAACAAACCGCATTATGGGCCGTAAACGGGCTAGAGTTGGAATCTTCGTTCATGGGCCGACCATAACGGGCCATCATTAATAGGTCGTATTTGATGACAGTATGAAAACGGCCCAACGGATTAACTAGCCGCAAACGGGCCGATTGTAACCACGGGCTAAATTTGGCCCACAACCAGAAAAGGCCAGTAATGGGCCGTAAGTAACCGAATGCTGGAAATGAGCCCAAGAATAAATGGGCCCTGAGAAGGCCGAAAGATAACCGATACTTCTCCAACGTATCTATAATTTTTTATTGTTCCATGCTATATTATATTCTGTTTTGGACATTATTGGGCTTTATTATACACTTTTATATTATTTTTGGGACTAACCTATTAACCGAAGGCCTAGCCCAGAATTGCTGTTTATTTGCCTATTTCGGAGTTTCGCAGAAAAAGAATATCAAACGGAGTCCAAACGGAATGAAACCTTCGGGAACGTGATTTTCGGAACGAATGTGATCCGGAGGACTTGGACCCTACGTCAAGACAACAACCAGGAAGGCACGAGGTAGGGGGCGTGCCTACCCCCCCCCCAGGGCGCGCCCTCCACCCTCGTGGGCCCCATGTTGCTCCACTGACGTACTCCTTCCTCCTATATATACCTATGAACCCCAAACTACCAGATACGGAGACAAAAACCTAATTCCACCGCCGCAACCTTCTGTACCCGTGAGATCCCATCTTGGGGCCTGTTCCGGAGCTCCGCCGAAGGGGGCATCAATCACGGAGGGCTTCTACATCAACACCATAGCCTCTCCGATGAAGTGTGAGTAATTTACTTCAGACCTTCGGGTCCATAGTTATTAGCTAGATGGCTCCTTCTCTCTTTTTGGATCTCAACACAATGTTCTCCCCCTCTCTCGTGGAGATCTATTCCATGTAACCTTCTTTTGCGGTGTGTTTGTTGAGACCGATGAATTGTGGGTTTATGATCAAGTTTATCTATGAACAATATTTGAATCTTCTCTGAATTCTTTTATGTATGATTGGTTATCTTTGCAAGTCTCTTCGAATTATCAGTTTGGTTTGGCCTACTAGATTGATCTTCCTTGCAATGGGAGAAGTGCTTAGCTTTGGGTTCAATCTTGCGGTGTCCTTTCCCAGTGACAGTAGGGGCAGCAAGGCACGTATTGTATTGTTGCCATCGAGGATAACAAGATGGGGTTTATATCATATTGCATGAGTTTATCCCTCTACATCATGTCATCTTGCTTAAAGCGTTACTCTGTTCTTATGAACTTAATACTCTAGATGCATGCTGGATAGCGGTCGATGTGTGGAGTAATAGTAGTAGATGCAGGCAGGAGTCGGTCTACTTGTCTTGGACGTGATGCCTATATACATGATCATACCTCGATATTCTCATAACTATGCTCAATTCTATCAATTGCTCAACAGTAATTTGTTCACCCACCGTAATACTTATGCTCTTGAGAGATGCCACTAGTGAAACCTATGGCCCCCGGGTCTATTTTCCATCATATTAATCTCCCGACAACAAGCTATTTCTGGCGTCGTTTTTATTTTGTGTTCTTTACTTTGCATCTTTATCATAAAAATACCAAAAATATTATCTTATCATATCTATCAGATCTCACTCTCGTAAGTGACCGTGAAGGGATTGACAACCCCTTTATTGCGTTGGTTGCGAGGATTTATTTGTTTGTGTAGGTGCGAGGGACTCATGCATGACCTCCTACTGGATTGATACCTTGGTTCTCAAAAACTGAGGGAAATACTTACGCTACTTCGCTGCATCACCCTTTCCTCTTCAAGGGAAAACCAACGCAGTGCTCAAGAGGTAGCAATAACACGGGTTGGAAACGGCCCAATGGAATAATGGACCGTTAATGGGTATAAAGCGGTACATTGTTCATTACGGGCCAGATTCACCATGGGCCGTTAATGGGCCAAGAGTTAAAAAGGGCCTCATATGGGACGAAAGACATCATGGGCCATACAAGGGCCGGAAGTTACAACGGGCTGGAATCATAATGGACGGCCCAGATGAAGCTACTGGGCTTAATTCCGATAGGCCGTAACGGGCTGTGAGTTAGCGGGCCGTAAATGGGCTATATATGAACAGGCCGTTAACAGGCTTTCCGTGGGCCAGCCCGTTACCTTCTGACCAAGTCAAATGGGCCGGCCTTTTCATGGGAATGGGCCTCTGTTGGGCCGTGCCATGTGTCGATGTATCATAGGCGCCTCCTGTCCAATGATTGGATGACATCTGTCCCAACGGTGAGCCAACACGTGTTTCCTCCGGCCAATGAGAATTTTACACGTGGAAAATCCCCATTAGTCCGGGCTGTTAACGGGTTATCAGATCCAAAACTAGACCCGATAGCTTAACGGTGACCTGTTATGGTGGATGCCACGTGTCGGTCACCCTTGACGAAAGCACTTCTATGACGCGCGATTTATCGTCATGGAAGTGGACACTTCCGTGATGATAATTTTGGTAATGTCATGGAACACTTCTATGACAGCACAGGTATGACTATCTTGATTCTGTCATAAAATCATCATGGATGTACATGCATCACAAAAAACGTGACCTACTGTGACAAACACGTATCATCACGGAAGTGTATTTTTTTGTAGTGTGGCCGGATAGCTCAAGATAGGGTTTTGCTCCTCCGACGATGGAGATATATTCTTAGGGCTCTCTCGGTGTGACGGCATCCATCATCATCTGACCAGACACAGGTGACTACATCACGGGGATGCCGAAACACAATAACGGGAAAGAAGAACAAAACCGATAACGAGGATTTCGGTATAGTGAGCATAGTGATAACTCAGGAGGATACTGGTGCATCCCGGGTTTTGTGAAGTATCACGAAGCAAAGGGAGCATCACATGATAACCATAGGTTTCGAGTATCATTCATGTGCTCATAGGGATCGATATGGACATCCACGGTCCCGCTGTAGGTCATTGAACGAACGGTTTCATTCATGTTTATGAGTTACCGAACCTACGGGGTCAGACGCTTAAGGCAATCACGATCAGTTGAGTGTTAGTAGGACGGGAGGGATGATAATATATATTTGTGGAATTGTTTCATTAATATTCAGAATAGTTCCGAGAGAATCCTTAACTGTTTCGGGTCACCAGAAGGGTTTCGGTGAATATCGGGTAATGCCGGGTATTACCTGAAGGAAATATGCCCTAGAGGCAATAATAAAGTTGTTATTTTATATTTCCTTATATCATGATAAATGTTTATTATTCATGCTAGAATTGTATTAACCGGAAACTTGATACATGTGTGGATACATAGACAAAACACCGTGTCCCTAGTAAGCCTCTGAAAGATCGTGGATGTCGCCTAGAGGGGGGTGAATAGGCGCTTTAAAATAATTACGGTTGAGGCTTGAACAAATGCGGAATAAACCTAGCGGTTAATTTGTCAAGCACAAAACCTACAACAACTAGGCTCACCTATGTGCACCAACAACTTATGCTAAGCAAGAAAAACTACTTAGGTGATAGCAAGATATATGACAAGAAACAATATGGCTATCACAAAGTAAAGTGCATAAGTAAAGGCTCGGGTAAGAGATAACCGAGGCACGCGGAGACGACGATGTATCCCGAAGTTCACACCCTTGCGGATGCTAATCTCCATTTGGAGCGGTGTGGAGGCACAATGCTCCCCAAGAAGCCACTAGGGCCACCGTAATCTCCTCACGCCCTCGCACAATGCAAGATGTCGTGATTCCACTAAGGGACCCTTGAGGGCGGTCACCGAACCCGTACAAATGGCAACCCTTGGGGGCGGTCACCAAACCCGTAGACTTTGGCAACCCTTGGGGGCGGTCACCGGAACCCGTCAAATTGCTCGGGGCGATCTCCACAACCTAATTGGAGACCCTGACGCTTGCCCGGAGCTTTACACCACAATGATTGAGCTCCAAACACCACCAACCGTCTAGGGCGCCCAAGCACCCAAGAGGAACAAGCTCAAGGGTACCAAGCACCCAAGAGTAATAAGCTTCTCAACTTGTAACTTCCACGTATCACCGTGGAGAACTCAAACTGATGCACCAAATGCAATGGCAAGGGCACACGGAGTGCCCAAGTCCTCCTCTCTCAAATCCCACCGAAGGAACTAATGCTAGGGAGGAAAATGAGAGGAAGAACAAGAAGGAGAACACCAAGAACTCCAAGATCTAGATCAAAGGGGTTCCCCTCACATAGAGGAGAAAGTGATTGGTGGAAATGTGGATCTAGATCTCCTCTCTCTTTTCCCTCAAAAACTAGCAAGAATCCATGGAGGGATTGAGAGTTAGCAAGCTCGAAGAAGGTCAACAATGGGGGAAGAACACGAGCTCAAAGGATAAGGTTCATTGGGGAAGAAGACCCCCTTTTATAGGTGGGGGAAAATCCAACCGTTATGGTCACAGCCCGCACCGAGCGGTACTACCGCTCCAAGGAGCGGTACTACCGCTAGGGCGGTAGTAGCCCTTTGAAACACAACAGCGAGGAGGCAAAAAAAGCCAGAAGAACCGTCGGAGCGGTAGTACCACTTGACCTCACGATACTACCGCTAGGGGTAGCGGTACTACTGCTAAGGGTAGCGGTACTACTGCTTGCGAGCGGTACTAAAAAATTACATCTGTGCCTACCACCCTGGACTTGTGACGAGGTTTCGGTCCCGAGCGGAAGTAGCCACGGAAGTAGCCACGGTAGTACTGCTCCAAGCGGTAGTACCGCTCCCAAGAGCGGTAGTAAAAAATTACATCCGCTCCTGTCCGCGGTAGTACCGCTGCAGCCTTTTCAGAACACCAAAACTGACACAACTTCTGCAAACGGACTCCGAATTCGACGAAACCAAGTTTGTTGGAAACCTAGCGACAAGGGCTAACACAATATTCATAGAAATACCAATAAGAAGCAAATGAGAAAGGGCCCAAAAGAAAATTGTGAGAACCCTTCCTCGGATAAGACCGGTAAAACCTCCAACATCGAAAACATCATAGAAGACGCATGCAAACTCCGTTTTCGATGAACTCAAGCTTGTCATCAAGATGACCATAAGCTCTAAGACTCACAAAGAGAAAAAAACAAGAACCAAGAAACATGATGCATGGATGCAATGGTTTGAGCTCTGGACGAACGATACGATCAAGCTACTCACTTGAGAGCCCCCTTGATAGTACGGCTATCGATCCTATAACCCGGTCTCCCAACTACCACCATGAGACTGGTAAAATAGAAAACCTATCAAGGGCAAACCTTTGCCTTGCACATGGTCCACTTCAGCTAGATGATGACGATCTTTGACTCCCTCAAGTTGGACCACCTTTCTTGATTACGTTGGCTCGATGAAGACTAGATGATTACTCCCCCATAGTCCACTATGGGTGAGCCACTCTTCAGCACATCTTCACAAGTCCATTGTCACCATAATGGACAGCAAGCTTCAAGCACTTGATCTCTTCGCGATGCTCCACTTGAACTTGCACACGGCAATCTTGATGACGATCACCACTTGATGTCATCCTCTCCATGGGTTGAGTGATATCTTCCTCTTGACGCAAGCCCATGAACACGTACCTAACCCCACATAGAACTCTCACATAGACCATGGGTTAGTACACAAAGCAAAATGGACAATGCTTACCATACCATGGGATCACTTGATCCCTCTCGGTACATCTTCTACGCTTTGTGAGTTGATCAACTTGATTCACTCTTGACTTAGTGTTGATCAACCTAGAATCTTTCCAACTCTCTTCATTTGGATGATGTCTTGAAGGTAAACATGAATGATCACACAATCTTCTTCTTCAAGACATGCTTGCAATAAGCTCAACTCTCACATGACTAATCCTTGGATAATTCCTTAATAGCACCTTGGTCAACACAAACTCTCCTTGAAACCAACACATGTACTCCAAGAAAAGCCTATGGACAAAACCTTCAAATATAACTCAAGGCAACCATTAGTCCATAGAGATTGTCGTCAATTACCAAAACCAAACATGGGGGCACCACATGTTCTTTCAATCTCCCCCATTTTGGTAATTGATGATAATCACTTGCAAGAGAGTTTATATAAGGAATTATGCATCACCATGCAATGCAACAACCAATGATGCATGAGTAAGAGATGCAAATGCTTAGGAACAAAACCAAAGCAAGAGGAGAGAATTCTCTAAAATTCTCCACAAAACTCTCTGAAACTTCTCCCCCATTGGCATCGATTGCCGAAATGGGAGAAAAGCTTAGAAGGCCAATATAAATTGTGTTCCTCCATAATTTGTGTATTTCTCAACAAGAGAGTGGAATGCAATACACTAGTTTGACGGTAAATACTAGGAGGAAAACAAACTATATTTAGGCCCAAAGTTTACAAAAGAAAGATATTCCACAAAGACATAAAAAAGAGAGAAACAAGCAAACAAGCAATCAAAAGATACCAATTGAAGCAAGCAATCAATGGATATCAATTGAGCCAACTAGACCAATGATCCTACGTGCCACATGAATGAAATAAATTATGATATGAGCAAAGGAGTGTTCTAGAGAAACTAGAGAAGCTCCCCATGATTTGTGCACAATTTAGTTTTGTAACTGGATACAACGAGCACAAAATAGGATCGTCACCCCCCAAGATCAATAGAACCTCACGACAAGTGCAAGAGAGCAACAGAGTGTTCTAAAGACACTAGTGAAGCTCTCCATGATTTGTGCACTTCTTACAATATTTGCATTAGGATACCGAGTGCACAAAATAGGATCATCACTCCCCGAAAATCAATAGAAACTCACAACAAGTGCAAGTGAGCATATAGGAAACAAAGCCTAGCACTTGCAACAAACAAATGGTTGAGCAACATATAAAAGAGGCAACTTAAGAGTAGGCTCAACCAAAATGACGTGTGTGAGTCATGGCAAAGCACTTGAGAAGACTAATGTACGTATGAGCATTAAGCATCAACATAGTCTTGGATAGTGGAGATACAAGGTGCATGACATGTCCTCCCCACACACACCAAGCAAAAGGGTTCACAAGCACACTAAAAATGCAAAATGAATAACCAACACTTGTGACAACCCATGGTGAAGATAGAAGATCAAAGCCTCATCAAGACGAGGGATACCAATTAAGATGGCAAAAGCCTCGTAGAGATAAGCATGAGGAAAATAATCTTCACCACACAGGAATGCGTCAAGATGCAACGAGATAAGACATGCACTCAAGGCAAAAGCTTTCACGAAGCCACCAAAGAAATAACAAGAAAGACAAGGTGGACGTGAAAGAAAGGATATCATCTAGAGATGTAATTTCTCTCAAGTGTATAAGGTTCTATGTAGACGAGATCATGATGATATATATCTACAAAGAAGGATGTACACCCGAAATAGTTACAACACGAAGGAACAAGATATCCAAAAGGAAGTCATAGATATACCAATAAGATATTTGCTTGGAAGCATAGCACATGGCTAGATATGGTCTTATTGTACATAAATGAATTCCTACCACACAACCATCAAAGACATCACAACTAGCAACAAGAGATCATTGTTGGGATGCTTTGAGAAAGGAAACAAGTATCACAAGAGAGAATGAATAACATGCCATGATACAACCTACACAAGGTTGATGCAAGAAATGTGTGCATGAAGTATATGAAGATACTTGTTACCGAGTTAACATTGGAAGGATGTAGTAGATACCAATTGAAGGTACAAAGTAGTTCATTGATCATCCTAGCTTGACTCCAAAAATCACATGGTGACAACACCTTCCTTGTGAGTGAGCCGAGCATCCAATGCATCTCCAATTGTTCCTAGAACAACAACACAAACAAAATGGTACCCAAACTCATTGGGACCAAAGAGTTAGAAACACCAACAATACATAGGACAAACTCCACATAAATATGTGCATATAGATATGGAAATGAAATTCATGCACATCTCATCCAATTTGAGACTTGGTGGAGTTTCCCCTATATATTGGATCAAAGAGAGAAAGCATGCCACGGAAACTACATGAAGTTAATATGCATGCTCAAGACTTTCAAGAACCGATACCAAAATAAAAGGAAATACCAAGTGAAAAGAATACCAAATGGAGAAATCATCACTTGGAAGATATCATTAAAAGATACATCAAGGAATGAGATATCCATTGGAACCCACAAAATGATATCAAAATCCCAAAAGAGAGGATGGTTCCAAACAAACCAAGCTCTCTACAAAGTTTCATGATGGCACAAGTACCAAAAAGAAACGGCTTGCCGTCCACCAACACACACTTAAAATGGATCACAAGTTTAGTGTTTTATAGAAAATAGGATAGCTCCCCCACGAGTTGTGCATTATAGAGAATTTTCATTTGAATACAAAATGCACAAGGTAGGATCACCACGTTCACTATATGAAGGAAAACGCTAGACAAGATCAAGAAAACAACAAGATCCTCAAGTGGCACGGAAGGCAATGGGAGTTGACACAAACTTGGCAAGAGATAAGGCAAATAAAAAGCAAACGCCAACGTGAAGATGATCAATAATTTCTACCACACATAAGTGAGTACCAATTGTCAAAAGACAAGAAGTATTTGGAAATAATTCCCGGTGGTAGATAGCAAGGATATCCGACATCATCTTCACACCAAACACAAGCAAATTGCAACTTGTAGAGCTAACATGCCACGTAGGAACAAGATAATTTACAATATCAATTCTAGGTGACAATATCTCAAATGTACACATTTTCTAGGCTAGTAATATACATAGCATATTACTCCCCCATAATGTGATACCAATTAAAGAAAACTTAACAAGAGGCAAAAAGAGGATCCAACAAGAGATAATTAATGGACTATTTAGAATTTGAATTTCTCATGAGAAGACATACCACATTGTGACTAGATAAGCTTGCAATATCAATACTAGGTGGTATTCCTCATGTAAACACATTTATGGGACTGTGAGGTGCACAAAGCACATCACTCCCCCAAAATGGGATGTTCCATTAATCTCTCACAAGAGCCAACTAACATACAAACAAGATGCGCAAAGGCTCAACGCACTACACACACCTACATGATGTGCAAACCAACACACACATACTTGATTACTCAAGATAAGCAAATTGGAGGCACAACATATACAACCACATGCAAGGAACAAAACCAAAACCTGCAAAGGGGCAAGTAACTTTCGATGTAAACAATTTAAGTACAAGTTACCAGAAGGAGGCACATTGGATCTAGAATAGAAACTTGATAACCTAATTGACTTGGCTTGAGACAATAAGAATGATGAAGTCCCCTTAAATCTTCATAATGTAGCCAAGTCTCCAATGCCCTCCAACAACACCTATTGATCAAGTTTGAGCTAGTTGGTCCCCAACCAAGTTGGGTCCTAAGAGGTTAGTCACAATAGGCTTGGCTACCCAAATGGTTCTTTTCTTGACACCACTTTGAGCACCAACAAATTTGGCAAACACATGGCCAACATTATCCTTCCCAAGAGAATAGATATCATCAATGATAATTGGGTTGGATAAGTTACCACTAGTGCATGAAGAGGCGAGGTGACCTTTCTCACGACATAAGTAGCAACGTCTACTCTTCACTTTCTTCTCACTTGATTTCTCAACTTGAGAAGCATTAGCATGAGGATTCTTGGGAAGAGGACTTTCTTCAACTTGTGGTTGAGCATGAGATCGAACTTGTGGCCGCTTCCCTTGTTGCTTGCCACTAATGGCCTTCTTCTTCAATGGGCAAGATCTAACATGATGCCCTTCTACTTTGCACTTGAAGCAAACAATCTTGGCCGAATTCTCGACTTGTTCTTGGCCCTTCTTTTTGTTCATCTTGGACTTCTTCTTCTGGTTGGAGTTGAATCCAAGTCCACCTTTTTCATTGGGGGATTTTTGCACTCTTAAGATGTTGTTGAGTGTAAATTTCCCTTCATGACTCTTTTCCAAGTCTTTCTTCAAAGAAGTGACTTGGGCCTTGAGCTCTTTGATTTCCTCTACATGGTTAGTCTCAACACGAGCACTAGAGGAAGTATAAGCTTCATCGTTAGAGCAACAAGGCAAGGAAAGAAATTCATCACAAGATGTACCAACGTTATGCATGGATGAATCGCGAGGACTAGCACAAGGCAATATATCATTTTGACTAAAAGTAGTGCTAGTGTCCACATGAGGCTCACTAGATGTTACCTTAGCAATCATGGCCTCATGAGCTATCTTTAGCACATTATGGGATACTAGAAGATCATCATGAGAGCTTGAGAGATTTTCATGGCTTTCTTCTAATTTCCCATAATTGCTAGATAGCAACCCAAGTTGAGCCCGTAGCTCAACGTTCTCCTTTAAAATGGACGCTTCACAAGAAATAGAGTTAGTAGCACAAGCATCTTTATTAACAACAATAGGAGAAGGCAACTTGGCAAGCTCTTTTAAATAAGAAGCTTCAAGTTGAGCATGAGACTCGGTGAGTTTGATGAGCTCACCCTTGATGACCCTTGAGCCATTTTCGAGGTGCTCAAAATCCTCAAGGAGTCTAGCATGAGCAACTTCAAGCTTAGCATTTTTAGTTTCAAAAACATTGGCCACCTCAAGAGCTCTATCATTAGATTCCTTCACTCTAGATAACTCTAGAGCAAAAGTCTCCTCAAGAGATCCCTTGGTGGTTTGTTCAAGTTCAAGAGCTTGAGAGAGGTCCGCAATCTCATTAGCGTAATCACGCTCATGACCTTCCATTTTATCAATGGTGACCTCATGCTCCTCAAGACGAGATTCCAACTCATCAATATATTTCTTGCCCTCAATAGCAATAGACATGATTTCCATGAAGTTGGAATGAGCAATTTATTCTTAAGAAGAGCTTTAAAAATTATTTCCCCCTTAACTTTTAATGAGGCAACATCATCATTCTCTTATCATAATCGACATCATCATCACTCTTGCCATCATCAATATTATCACAAGATATATTGGGATTCAAAGTGGGAGATACCTTTGAAGCCTTGGCCATAAGGCAAAAAGCAATAGATGATGATGTGGGATCCCTTGAAGCACCATTCAAGACCACATCTTGTTCCATGGAGTGTTGGGTTTCCTCTACATTGTTAGCACAATAACTCGAGGAAATACATGCATTTTTATCATGCCAACAAGACATAGCAAGCATATCATCAAGAGATTTAGTCAAGAAATTTGTACATGATATGCAAGGACTATCAACACAAGCATGTGAAACATTTGGAGTGCTCGAAGTGCTAGAGTCCAAAGATGAAGCATCGCAACAAGAAAGTGATGAAGGATTATCAAAACTAAGCCCACTATCATCATTGAAATGAACACCACTACTCACCATGTCATTACCTTGTGGCAAACCACATGTAGGTGAAGTAGAAGAAGTTGACAACACAACACGACCGGAGGTGGAGGGAGAACAATCATCCCCACAAAACTTGGACACGCCATATTTATCTTGAAGCTTTGTCCACAACTCATGAGCATCCCGGAAAGGCATGAGTTGAAATATAACTATATTGCTCAAAGCATCGAAAAGAATATTATAAGCTTGAGCATTGAGATAAGAGTTTTTCTCATCCTCTAAAGATAATCTTTGGGGATCGTTTGGAGGAGAAAAACCCCATATCTACAATTCGCTCTAAATTTAGGTCCATGACCCTAAAGAGATTAAGCATGCGAATTACCCAAACATCAAAATTTGTGCCATCGAAACTAAGAGTGTCAGAGAATCCTAATCCCCTAGTCGACATCTTTACTCTCTAGGCGGTTAAGCCTAACAAAGAGAGACGAGGCTCTGATACCAATTGAAAGATCATGGATGTCGCCTAGAGGGGGGGTGAATAGGCGCTTTAAAATAATTATGGTTGAGGCTTGAACAAATGCGGAATAAACCTAGCGGTTAATTTGTCAAGCACAAAACCTACAACAACTAGGCTCACCTATGTGCACCAACAACTTATGCTAAGCAAGAAAAACTACTTAGGTGATAGCAAGATATATGACAAGAAACAATATGGCTATCACAAAGTAAAGTGCATAAGTAAAGGGCTCGGGTAAGAGATAACCGAGGCCCGCGGAGACGATGATGTATCCCAAAGTTCACACCCTTGCGGATGCTAATCTCTGTTTGGAGCGGTGTGGAGGCACAATGCTCCCCAAGAAGCCACTAGGGCCACCGTGATCTCCTCACGCCCTCGCACAATGCAAGATGCCGTGATTCCACTAAGGGACCCTTGAGGGCGGTCACCGAACCCGTACAAATGGAAACCCTTGGGGGCGGTAACCAAACCCGTACACTTTGTCAACCCTTGGGGCGGTCACCGGAACCCGTCAAATTGCTCGGGGCGATCTCCACAACCTAATTGGAGACCCTGACGCTTTCCCGGAGCTTTACACCACAATGATTGAGCTCCGAACACCACCAACCGTCTAGGGCGCCCAAGCACCCAAGAGGAACAAGCTCAAGGGTACCAAGCACCCAAGAGTAATAAGCTTCTCAACTTGTAACTTCCACGTATCACCGTGGAGAACTCAAACCGATGCACCAAATGCAATGGCAAGGGCACACGGAGTGCCCAAGTGAAGGAAATATGCCCTAGAGGCAATAATAAAGTATTATATATTTCCTTATATAATGATAAATGTTTATTATTCATGCTAGAATTGTATTAACCGGAAACATAATACATGTGTGAATACATAGACAAACAAGAGTGTCACTAGTATGCCTCTACTTGACTAGCTCGTTAATCAAAGATGGTTATGTTTCCTAGCCATAGACATGAGTTGTCATTTGATTAACGGGATCACCTCATTAGGAGAATGAAGTGATTGACTTGACCCATTCCGTTAGCTTAGCACCCGATCGTTTAGTATGTTGCTATTGCTTTCTTCATGACTTATACATGTTCCTATGACTATGAGATTATGCAACTCCCGTTTACCGGAGGAACACTTTGTGTGCCACCAAACGTCACAACGTAAATGGGTGATTATAAAGGTGCTCTACAGGTGTCTCCAAAGGTACTTGTTGGGTTGGCGTATTTAGAGATTAGGATTTGTCACTCCGATTGTCGGAGAGGTATCTCTGGGCCCACTCGGTAATGCGCATCACTATAAGCCTTGCAAGCATTGTGACTAATGAGTTAGTTGCGGGATGATGTATTACGGAACGAGTAAAGAGACTTGCCGGTAACGAGATTGAACTAGGTATCGAGATACCGATGATCGAATCTCGGGCAAGTAACATACCGATGACAAAGGGAACAACGTATGTTGTTATGCGGTCTGACCGACAAAGATCTTCGTAGAATATGTGGGAGCCAATATGGGCATCCAGGTCCCGCTGTTGGTTATTGATCGGAGAGGTGTCTCGGTCATGTCTACATAGTTCTCGAACCCAAAGGGTCCGCACGCTTAACGTTACGATAACAGTTTTATTATGAGTTTATGTATGTTGATGTACCGAAGGAGTTCGGAGTCCCGGATGAGACCGGGGACATGACGAGGAGTCTCGAAATGGCCTAGACGTAAAGATCGATATATTGGACGACTATATTCGGACTTCGGAAAGGTTCCGAGTGATTCGGGTATTTTTCGGAGTACCGAAGAGTTACGGGAATTCGTATTGGGCCTTAATGGGCCATACGGGAAAGGAGAGAAAGGCCTCAAAAGGTGGCCGCACCCCTCCCCATGATCTGGTCCGAATTGGACTAGGGAAGGGGGGCGCCCCCTTCCTTCTTTCTCCTTCTCCTTTCCCTTCTCCTATTCCAACAAGGAAAGGAGGAGTCCTACTCCCGGTGGGAGTAGGACTCCCCCTTCTGGCGCGCCTCTCCTCCCTAGGCCGGCGACTCCCCCTTGCTCCTTTATATACCGGGGCAGGGGGGCACCCCAGGGACACACTTGATATACGATATTTTAGCCGTGTGCGGTGCCCCCCTCCACCATATTACACCTCGATAATACCGTTGCGGAGCTTAGGTGAAGCCCTGCGTCGGTGGAATATCATCATCGTCACCACGCCGTCGTGCTGACGAAACTCTCCCTCAACACTCGGCTGGATCGGCGTTCGAGGGACGTCATCGACCTAAACGTGTGTAGAACTTGGAGGTGCCGTACGTTCGGTACTTGATCGGTCGGATCGTGAAGACGTACGACTACATTAACCGCGTTGTGATAACGCTTCCGCTGTCGGTCTATGAGGGTACGTGGACAACACTCTCCCCTCTCGTTGCTATGCATCACCATGATCTTGCGTGTGCGTAGGATTTTTTTTTTGAAATTACTACGTTCCCCAACAGTGGCATCCGAGCCTGGTTTTATGCGTTGATGCTATGCACGAGTAGAACACAAGTGAGTTGTGGGCGATATAAGTCATACTGCTTACCAGCATGTCATACTTTGGTTCAGCGGTATTGTGAGATGAAGCGGCCCGGACCGACATTACGCGTACGCTTACGCGAGACTGGTTTCACCGTTCGGAGCACTCGTTGCTTAAAGGTGACTGGCGGGTGTCTGTCTCTCTCACTTTAGTTGAACCGAGTGTGGCTACGCCCGGTCCTTGCGAAGGTTAAAACAGCACCAACTTGACAAACTATCGTTGTCGTTTTGATGCGTAGGTTAGAACGGTTCTTGCTAAGCCCGTAGCAGCCACGTAAAACTTGCAACAACAAAATAGAGGACGTCTAACTTGTTTTTGCAGGGCATGTTGTGATGTGATATGGTCAAGACATGATGTGATATAATTTGTTGTATGATCTGATCATGTTTTGTAACCGAGTTATCGGCAACTGGCAGGAGCCATATGGTTGTCGCTTTATTGTATGAGATGCAATCACCATGTAATAGTTTTACTTTATCACTAAGCGGTAGCGATAGTCGTAAAAGCAATTAGTTGGCGAGACGACAACGATACTACGATGGAGATCAAGGTGTCGCGCCAGTGACGATGGTGATCATGACGGTGCTTCGGAGATGGAGATCACAAGCACAAGATGATGATGGCCATATCATATCACTTATATTGATTGCATGTGATGTTAATCCTTTATGCATCTTATCTTGCTTTGGTTGACGGTAGCATTATAAGATGATCTCTCACTAAAATTTCAAGATAAAAGTGTTCTCCCTGAGTATGCACCATTGCGAAAGTTCTTCGTGCTGAGACACCACGTGATGATCGGGTGTGATAGGCTCTACGTTCAAATACAACGGGTGCAAAACAGTTGCACACGCGGAATACTCAGGTTAAACTTGACGAGCCTAGCATATGCAGATATGGCCTCGGAACACAGAGACCGAAAGGTCGAGCGTGAATCATATAGTAGATATGATCAACATAGTGATGTTCACCATTGAAACTACTCCATCTCACGTGATGATCGGACATGGTTTAGTTGATTTGGATCACGTAATCACTTAGATGATTAGAGGGATATCTATCTAAGTGGGAGTTCTTAAGTAATATGATTAATTGAACTTAAATTTATCATGAACTTAGTCCTGATAGTATTTTTGCAAATTATGTTGTAGATCAATAGCTCGCGTTGTTGCTTCCCTGTTTATTTTTGATATGTTCCTAGAGAAAATTATGTTGAAAGATGTTAGTAGCAAAGATGCGGATTGGATCCATGATCTGAGGATTATCCTCATTGCTGCACAGAAAAATTATGTCCTTGATGCACCGCTAGGTGATAGACCTATTGCAGGAGCAGATGCAGACGTTATGAACGTTTGGCTAGCTCAATATGATGACTACTTGATAGTTTAGTGCACCATGCTTAACGGCTTAGAATCGGGACTTCAAAGACGTTTTGAACGTCATGGACCATATGAGATGTTCCAGGAGTTGAAGTTAATATTTCAAGCAAATACCCGAGTTGCGAGATATGAAGAGTCCAACAAGTTCTATAGCTAAAAGATGGAGGAGAATCGCTCAACTAGTGAGCATGTGCTCAGATTGTCTGGGTACTACAATCGCTTGAATCAAGTGGGAGTTAATCTTCCAGATAAAATAGTGATTGACAGAACTCTCTAGTCACCATCACCAAGTTAGTAGAACTTCATGATGAACTATAATATGCAAGGGATGACGAAAGTAATTCCCGAGCTCTTCGTGATGCTGAAATCGACGAAGGTAGAAATCAAGAAAAACATCAAGTGTTGATGGTTAACAAGACCACTAGTTTCAAGAAAAGGGCAAAGGGATAGAAGGGGAACTTCAAGAAGAACGGCAAGCAAGTTGTTGCTCAAGTGAAGAAGCCTAAGTCTGGTCCTAAGTCTGGGACTAAGTGCTTCTACTGCAAAGGGACTGATCACTGGAAGCAGAACTACCCCAACTATTTGGTGGATAAGAAGGATGGCAAAGTGAACAAAGGTATATTGGATATACATGTTATTGATGTGTACTTTACTAGTGTTTATAGCAACCCCTCGGTATTTGATACTGGTTCAGTTGCTAAGAGTAGTAACTCGAAACGGGAGTTGCAGAATAAACAGAGACTAGTAAAAGGAGAGGTGACAATGTGTGTTGGAAGTAGTTCCAAGATTGATATGATCATCATCGCACACTCCCTATACTTTCGGGATTAGTGTTGAAACTAAATAAGTGTTATTTGGTGTTTGCGTTGAGCAGGAATATGATTTGATCATGTTTATTGCAATACGGTTATTCATTTAAGTTAGAGAACAATTGTTGTTCTGTTTACATGAATAAAAAACCTTCTATGGTCATACACACCAACGAAAATGGTTTGTTGGATCTCGATCGTAGTGATACACATATTCATAATAATGAAGCCAAAAGATGCAAAGTTAATAATGATAGTGCAACTTATTTGTGGCACTGCTGTTTAGGTCATATTGGTGTAAAGCGCATGAAGAAACTCCATACTGATGGGATTTTGGAATCACTTGATTATGAATCACTTGATGCTTGCGAACCGTGCCTCATGGGCAAGATGACTGAAACGCCGTTCTCCGGAACTATGGAGAGAGCAACAGATTTGTTGGAAATCATACATACAGATGTATGTGGTCCGATGAATATTGAGGCTCGTAGCAGGTATCATTATTTTCTGACCTTCACAGATGATTTGAGCAGATATGGGTATATCTACTTAATGAAACAGAAGTCTGAAACATTTCAAAAGTTCATATAATTTCAGAGTGAAGCGAAAATCATCGTCACAAGAAAATAAAGTTTCTACGATTTGATCGTGGAGAAGAGTATTTTAGTTACGAGTTTGGCCTTCAGTTAAAACAATGTGAAATAGTTTCACTACTCACGCCACCTGGAACAGCACAGCATAATGGTGTGTCCGAACGTCATAACCGTACTTTATTGGATATAGTGCAATCTATGATGTCTCTTACCAATTTACCACTATCGTTTTGGGGTTATGCATTAGAGACAGCTACATTCACGTTAAATAGGGCACCATCAAAATCCGTTGAGACGACGCCTTATGAACTGAGGTTTAGCAAGAAACCAAAGTTCTTGTTTCTTAAAATTTTGGGGTTGCGATGCTTATGTGAAAAAGTTTCATCTTGATAAGCTCAAAACCCAAATCGGAGAAATGTGTCTTCATAGGATACCCAAAGGAGACAGTTGGGTACACCTTCTATCACAGATCCGAAGGCAAGACATTCGTTGCTTAGTATGGATCCTTTCTAGAGAAGGAGTTTCTCTCGAAAGAAGTGAGTGGGAGGAAAGTAGAACTTGATGAGGTAACTGTACCTGCTCCCTTATTGGAAAGTAGTTCATCACAGAAATCTGTTCCTGTGACTCCTACACCAATTAGTGAGGAAGTTAATGATGATGATCATGTAACTTCAGATCAAGTTACTACCAAACCTCGTAGGTAAACCAGAGTGAGATCCACACCAGAGTGGTACGGTAATCCTGTTCTGGATGTTATGTTACTAGACCATGACGAACCTACGAACTATGAAGAAGCGATGGTGAGCCCAGATTCCGCAAAATGGCTTGAAGCCATGAAATCTGAGATGAGATCCATGTATGAAGAACAAAGTATGGACTTTGGTTGACTTGCCCGATGATCGGCGAGCCATTGAGATTAAATGGATCTTCAAGAGGAAGACGGACGCTGATAGTAGTGTTACTATCTACAAAGCTAGAATTGTCGCAAAAGGTTTTCGACAAGTTTAAGGTGTTGACTACGATGAGAGAGTTTCTCACTCGTATCTATACTTAAAGTCTGTCTGAATCATGTTAGCAATTGCCGCATTTTATGAAATCTGGCAAATGGATAAACAAAACTACAATGCAACCAGAAGGTTTTGTCAATCCTAAAGGTGCTAACAAAATATGCAAGCTCTAGCGATCCATCTATGGACTGGTGCAAGCATCTCGGAGTTGGAATATACACTTTGATAAGTTGATCAAAGGATATAGTGTTATACAGACTTGCGGTGAAGCCTGTATTTACAAGAAAGTGAGTGGGAGCACTATAGCATTTCTGATAAGTATATGTGAATGACATATTGTTGATCGGAAATAATGTAGAATTATTCTGCAAAGCATAAAGGAGTGTTTGAAAGGAGTTTTTCAAAAGAAAGACCTCGGTGAAGCTGCTTACATATTGAGCATCAAGATCTATAGAGATAGATCAAAACGCTTGATAAGTTTTTTCAATGAGTACATACCTTAACAAGATTTTGAAGTAGTTCAAAATAGAACAGTCAAAGAAAGAGTTCTTGCCTGTGTTACAAGGTGTGAAATTGAGTAAGACTCAAAGCCCGACCACGGCAGAAGATAGAAAGAGAATGAAAGTCATTCCCTATGCCTTGGCCATAGGTTCTATAAAGTATGCCATGCTGTGTACCAGATCTATTGTATACCCTACACTAATTTTGGCAAGGGAGTACAATAGTGATCTAGGAGTAGATCACTGGACAGCGGTCAAAATTATCCTTAGTGGAATAAGGATATGTTTCTCGATTATGGAAGTGACAAAAGGTTCGTCGTAAAGGGTTACGTCGATGCAAGTTTTGACACTAAATCTAGATGACTCTAAGTCTCGGTCTAGATACATATTGAAAGTGGGAGAAATTAGCTAGAGTAGCTCCATGCAGAGCATTGTAGACATAGAAATTTGCAAAATACTTACGGATCTGAATGTGACAGACCCGTTGACTAAAATTATCTCACAATCAAAACATGATCACACCTTAGTACTCTTTGGGTGTTAATCACATAGCGATGTGAACTAGATTATTGACTCTAGTAAACCCTTTGAGTGTTGGTCACATAGAGAACTGAACTATGGGTGTTAATCACATGGTGATGTGAATTATTGATGTTAAATCACATGGCGATGTGAACTAGATTATTGACTCTAGTGCAAGTGGGAGACTGAAGGAAATATGCCCTAGAGGCAATAATAAAGTATTATATATTTCCTTATATCATGATAAATGTTTATTATTCATGCTAGAATTGTATTAACCGGAAACATAATACATGTGTGAATACATAGACAAACAAGAGTGTCACTAGTATGCCTCTACTTGACTAGCTCATTAATCAAAGATGGTTATGTTTCCTAGCCATAGACATGAGTTGTCATTTGATTAACGGGATCACCTCATTAGGAGAATGACGTGATTGACTTGACCCATTCCGTTAGCTTAGCACCCGATCGTTTAGTATGTTGCTATTGCTTTCTTCATGACTTATACATGTTCCTATGACTATGAGATTATGCAACTCCCGTTTACAGGACGAACACTTTGTGTGCTACCAAACGTCACAACGTAAATGAGTGATTATAAAGGTGCTCTACAGGTGTCTCCAAAGGTACTTGTTGGGTTGGCGTATTTCGAGATTAGGATTTGTCACTCCGATTGTCGGAGAGGTATCTCTGGGCCCACTCGGTAATGCACATCATTATAAGCCTTGCAAGCATTGTGACTAATGAGTTAGTTGCGGGATGACGTATTACGGAACGAGTAAAGAGACTTGCCGGTAACGAGATTGAACTAGGTATCGAGATACCGACGATCGAATCTCGGGCAAGTAACATACCGATGACAAAGGGAACAACGTATGTTGTTATGCGGTCTGACCAATAAAGATCTTCGTAGAATATGTGGGAGCCAATATGGGCATCCAGGTCCCGCTGTTGGTTATTGACCGGAGAGGTGTCTCGGTCATGTCTACATAGTTCTCGAACCCAAAGGGTCCGCACGCTTAACGTTACGATGACAGTTTTATTATGAGTTTAGATATGTTGATGTACCGAAGGAGTTCGGAGTCCCGGATGAGATCGGGGACATGACGAGGAGTCTCGAAATGGCCGAGACGTAAAGATCGATATATTGGACGACTATATTCGGAGTTCGGAAAGGTTCCGAGTGATTCGGGTATTTTTCGGAGTACCGGAGAGTTACAGGAATTCGTATTGGACCTTAATGGGCCATACGGGAAAGGAGAGAAAGGCCTCAAAAGGTGGCCGCACCCCTCCTTCTTTCTCCTTTTCCTTTCCCTTCTCCTATTCCAACAAGGAAAGGAGGAGTCCTACTCCCGGTGGGAGTAGGACTCCCCCTTCTGGCGCGCCTCTCCTCCCTAGGCCGGCGGCCTCCTCCTTGCTCCTTTATATACGGGGGCAGGGGGGCACCCAGGAACACACTTGATATACGATATTTTAGCCGTGTGCGGTGCCCCCCTCCACCATATTACACCTCGATAATACCGTTGCGGAGCATAGGCGAAGCCCTACGTCGGTGGAACATCATCATCGTCACCACGCCGTCGTGCTGACGAAACTCTCCCTCAACACTCGGCTGGATCGGAGTTCGAGGGACGTCCTCGAGCTGAACGTGTGTAGAACTTGGAGGTGCCGTACGTTCGGTACTTGATCGGTCGGATCGTGAAGACGTACGACTACATTAACCGCGTTGTGATAACGCTTCCGCTGTCGGTCTACGAGGGTACGTGGACAACACTCTCCCCTCTCGTTGCTATGCATCACCATGATCTTGCGTGTGTGTAGGATTTTTTTTTGAAATTACTACGTTCCCCAACACCAAGTCCTTCTCTCTCAAATCCCACCGAAGCAACTAATGCTAGGGAGGAAAATGAGAGGAAGAACAAGAAGGAGAACACTAAGAACTGCAAGATCTAGATCCAAGGGGTTCCCCTCACATAGAGGAGAAAGTGATTGGTGGAAATGTGGATCTAGATCTCCTCTCTCTTTTCCCTCAAAAACTAGCAAGAATCCATGGAGGGATTGAGAGTTAGAAAGCTCGAAGAAGGTCAACAATGGGGGAAGAACACGAGCTCAAAGGATAAGGTTCATTGGGGAAGAAGACCCCCTTTTATAGGTGGGGGAAAATCCAACCGTTATGGTCACAGCCCGCACCGAGCGGTACTACCGCTCCAAGGAGCGGTACTACCGCTAGGGCGGTAGTAGCCCTTTGAAACACAACAACGAGGAGGCAAAAAAGCCAGAAGAACCATCGGAGCGGTAGTACCGCTTGACCTCACGGTACTACTGCTAGGGGTAGCGGTACTACTGCTAAGGGTAGCGATACTACTGCTTGCGAGCGGTACTAAAAAATTACATCTGTGCCTACCACCCTGGACTTGTGACGAGTTTTTGGTCCCGAGCGGAAGTAGCCACGGAAGTAGCCACGGTAGTACTGCTCCAAGCAGTAGTACCGCTCCCAAGAGCGGTAGTAAAAAATTACATCCGTTCCTGTCCGCGGTAGTACCGCTGCAGCCTTTTGAGAACACCAAAACTGACACAACTTCTGCAAACGGACTCCGAATTCGACGAAACCAAGTTTGTTGGAAATCTAGCAACAAGGGCTAACACAATCTTGATAGAAATACCAATAAGAAGCAAATGAGAAAGGGCCCAAAATAAAATGGTGAGAACCCTTCCTCGGATAAGACCGGTAAAACCTCCAATATCGAAAACATCATAGAAGACGCATGCAAACTCCATTTTCGATGAACTCAAGCTTGTCATCAAGATGACCATAAGCTCTAAGACTCACAAAGAGAACCAAACAAGAACCAAGAAACATGATTCAAGGATGCAATGGTTTGAGCTCTCGACGAACGATACGATCAAGCTACTCACTTGAGAGACCCCCTTGATAGTACGGCTATCGATCCGATAACCCGGTCTCCCAACTACCACCATGAGACCGGTAAAATAAAAAACCTATCAAGGGCAAACCTTTTCCTTGCACATGGTCCACTTGAGCTAGATGATGACGATATTGACTCCCTCAAGTTGGACCACCTTTCTTGATTGCGTTGGCTCGATGAAGACTAGCTGATTACTCCCCCATAGTCCACTATGGGTGAGCCACTCTTCGGCACATCTTCACAAGTCCATTGTCACCACAATGGACGGCAAGCTTCAAGCACTTGATCTCTTCGTGACGCTCCACTTGAACTTGCACTCGGCAATCTTGATGACGATCACCACTTGATGTCATCCTCTCCATGGGTTGAGTGATATCTTCCTCTTGACGCAAGCCCATGAACACGTACCTAACCCCACATAGAACTCTCACATAGACCATGGGTTAGTACACAAAGCACAATGGACAATGCTTACCATACCATGGGATCACTTGATCCCTCTCTGTACATCTTCTACGATTTGTGAGTTGATCAACTTGATTCACTCTTGACTTAGTCTTGATCAACCTAGAATCTTTCCAACTCTCTTCATTTGGATGATGTCTTGAAGGTAAACATGAATGATCACACAATCTTCTTCTTCAAGACATGCTTGCAACCATTATAACTCAAGAAAAGCCTATGGACAAAACCAACACATGTACTCCAAGAAAAGCCTATGGACAAAACCTTCAAATATAACTCAAGGCAACCATTAGTCCATAGAGATTGTTGTCAATTACCAAAACCAAACATGGGGGCACCACATGTTCTTTCAGCCCCTACTAGACTAGCTCGTTAATCAAAGATGGTTATGTTTCCTAACCATAGACATGTGTTGTAATTTGATGAAAGGGATCACATCATCAGGAGAATGATGTGATAGAAAAGACCCATCCGTTAGCATAGCATATTGATCGTTCAGTTTTATTGCTATTTCTTTCTTCATGTCAAATACATATTCCTTCGACTATGAGATTATGCAACTCCCGGATACCGGAGGAATGCCTTGTGTGCTATCAAACGTCACAACGTAAATGGGTGATTATAAAGATGCTCTACAGGTATCTTCGAAGGTGTTTGTTGGGTTGGCATAGATCGAGATTAGGATTTGTCACTCCGAGTATCGGAGAGGTATCTCTGGGCCCTCTCGGTAATACACATCATAATAAGCCTTGCAAGCAATGTGACTAATGAGTTATTGTCGGGATGATGTATTACGGAACGAGTAAAGGGACTTGCCGGTAACAAGATTGAACTAGGTATCAAATACCGACGATCGAATCTCGGGGAAGTAACATACCGATGACAAAGGGAATAACGTATGATGTCATTGCGGTACGACCGATAAAGATCTTTGTAGAATATGTGGGAACCAATATGAGCATCCAGGTTCCGCTGTTGGTTATTGACCGGAGAGGTGTCTCGGTCATGCCTACATAGTTCTCAAACCCGTAGGGTCCGCACGCTTAACGTTTGATGACGATTTTGTATTATATGAGTTATGTGATTTGGTGACCGAATGCTGTTCAGAGTCCCGGATGAGATCACGAATATGACGAGGAGTCTCGAAATAGTCGAGAGGTAAAGATTCATATATAGGACGATAGTATTCGGACACCGGAAGTGTTCCGGGGCTACCGGGTACGTATCGGGTCATCGGAAGGGGTTCCGGGCATCCCCCGGCAACTACATGGGCCTAATGGGCCAAGAAGGGGACAGACCAGCCCCTAGGGGCTGGTGCATCCCATGTAGGCCGAAATAGGGGGAAGGAAAGAGGAGAAGAGGGAAAGGAAGGGGAGGGATTCGGCCTCCCCCTTCCTTCTCTCCTCCCTCCTCCTTCCTTCCCCCTCCGAATGAATATGGAAAGGGGGAGGCCGAATTGGGATGCTCCCAAGTAGGATTCCTCCTACTTGGGCGCCCCCTTGGCTGCCTCTCCTCCTCTCAAACCTATATATATGAGGGGGGCACCACTAGAACATACAACATTGATTCCTTGCCGTGTGCGGCGCCCCTCTCCACAGTTTACGCCTCCGGTCATATTCACGTAGTGCTTAGGTGAAGCCCTGCGCGGATCACTTCACCACCGCCGTCTCCACGCCGTCGTGCTGATGGAACTCTCCCTTGACACTTTGCTGGATCAAGAGTTTGAGGTACGTCATCGAGCTGAACGTTTGCAGGACTCGGAGGTGTCGTCCGTTAGGTGCTTGATCGGTCCGAACGAGAAGAAGTTCCACTACATCAACCGCGTTGTCAAACGCTTCCGCTTTCGGTCTACGAGGGTACGTGGACACACTCTACCCCTCTCGTTGCTATGCATCTCCTAGATAGATCTTGCATGAGCATAGGAAATTTTTTAAATTGCATGCTACGTTTCCCAAAAGTGGCATCCGAGCCAGGTCTATGCGTAGATGATATGCACGAGTGGAACACAAAGAGTTGTGGGCAGTGATTGTCATACTGCTTACCACCAATGTCATTCAATGGTATTGTTTGATGAAGCGGCGCGGACCAACCTTACATGACCACATTCATGAGACCGGTTCCACCGACAGACATGCAACTAGTTTTGCATAAAGGTGGCTGGCGGGTGTTTGTTTCTCCAACTTTAGTTGAATCGAATTTGAGTGCGGCCGGTCCTTGTTGGAGGTTAAAACAGCAAACTTGGTAAATCACCGTTGTGGTTTTGATGCGTAGGTAAGAACGGTTCTTGCTAGAAGCCCGTAGCAGCCACGTAAAACTTGCAACAACAAAGTAGAGTATGTCTAACTTGTTTTGCAGGGCATGTTGTGATGTGATATGGTCAAGACATAATGTGATATGCCTTATTGTATGAGATGATCTTGTTTTGTAGAAGTTACTGGCAACCGGCAGGAGCCTTATGGTTGTCTCTTTATTGTATGAAATGCAAATGCCATGTAATTGCTTTACTTTATCACTATGCATTAGTGATAGTTGTAGAAGCAATAGTTGGCGAGACGACCACGACGCTACAATGGAGATCAAGGTGTCAAACCAGCAACGATGGAGATCATGACGATGCTATGGAGATGGAGATCAAAAGCGCAAGATGATGATGGCCATATCATGTCACATGTTTTGATTGCATGCGATGTTTATCTTTTATGCATCTTATTTTTCTTAGTACGGTGGTAGCATTATAAGATGATCCCTTAACTAAAATTTCAAGGTATAAGTGTTCTCCCTGAGTATGCACCATTGCGACAGTTCATCGTGTTGAGACACCACGTGATGATCGGGTGTGATAGACTCTAAGTTCACATACAACAGGTGCAAGACAGTTTTGCACATGCGGAATACTCGGGTTAAACTTGACGAGCCTGGCATGTACAGATATGGCCTCGGAACACTGGAGACCGAAAGGTCGAACGTGAATCATATAGTAGATATGATCAACATAGAGATGTACACCATTGATGACTACTCCATCTCACGTGATGATCGGACATGGTTTGGTTGATTTGGATCACGTATCATTTAGATGACTTGAGGGATGTCTATCTAAGTGGGAGTTCTTAAGTAATTTGATTAATTGAACTTAATTTATCATGAACTTAGTCCTCATAGTATTTGCATATCTATGTTGTAGATCAATAGCTCGCGATATAGCTCCTATATATTTTTGATATGTTCCTAGAGAAAAGTTGAAAGATGATAGTAGCAATAATGCGGACTGGGTCCATGATCGGAGGATTATCCTCGTTGCTGCCCAGAAGAATTATGTCCTTGATGCACCGCTAGGTGACAAACCTGTTGCAGGAGCAGATACAGACGTTATGAACGTTTTGCAAGCTGGATATGATGACTACTTAATAGTTTAGTGCGCCATGCTTTACGGCTTAGAACCGGGACTTCAAAAATGTTTTGAACACCATGGAGCATATGAGATGTTCCAAGAGCTGAAATTGGTATTTCAGACGCATGCCCATGTCGAGAGGTATGAGACCTCTGACAAGTACTTTGCCTACAAGATGGAGGAGAATAGCTCAACCAGTGAGCATGTGCTCAGAATGTCTGGGTACTACAATCACTTGAATCAATTGGGAGTTAATCTTCCAGATAAGATAGTGATTGACAGATTTCTCTGGTCACTATCACCAAGCTACTAGAACTTCGTGATGAACTATAATGTGCAAGGGATAACAGATAAGATTCTCGAGCTCTTCGCGATGCTGAAATCGGCGAAGGTAGAAATCAAGAAAGAGCATCAAGTGTTGATGGTTAACAAGACCACTAGTTTCAAAAAAAGGGCAAAGGAAAAGAAAGGGAACTTCAAGAAGAATGACAAGCAAGTTGCCACTCCCGTGAAGAAGCCTAAAGCTAGACTTAAGCCTAAAACTAAGTGCTTCTACTGCAAAGGGAATGGTCACTGGAAGCGGAACTGCCCCAAATACTTGGCGGATAAGAACGATGGCAAAGTGAACAAAGGTATACTTGATATACATGTTATTGATGTGTACTTTACTAGTGTTCATAGTAGCCCCTGGGTATTTGATGCCGGTTCAGTTGCTAAGATTAGTAACTCAAAACAGGAGTTGCAAAATGAACAAAGACTAGTTAAAGGCGAGGTGACGATGTGTGTTGGAAGTGATTCGAATGTTGATAAGATCACCATCGCACGCTCCCTTTACCTTCGATATTAGTGTTGAACCTAAATAAATGTTATTTGGTGTTTGCGTTGAGCATGAATATGATTGGATCATGTTTATTGCGATACGGTTATTCATTCAAGTCAAAGAATAATTGTTGTTCTGTTTACATGAATAAAACCTTCTATGGTCATACACCCAATGAGAATGGTTTATTGAATCTCGAACGTAGTGATACACATATTCATAATATTGATGCCAAAAGATGCAAAGTTGATAATGATAGTGCAACATACTTGTGGCACTGCCGTTTAGGTCATATTGGTGAAAAGCGCATGAAGAAACTCCATGTTGATGGACTTCTGGAATCACTTCATTATGAATCATTTGATACTTGCGAACCATGCCTCATGGGCAAGATGACTAAAACTCCGTTCTCAGGAATAATGGAGCGAGCTAATGACTTATTGGAAATAATACATACCGATGTATGCGGTCCGATGAGTGTTGAAACACGCGGCAGGTATCGTTATGTTCTCACCTTCATAGATGATTTGAGTAGGTATGGGTATATCTACTTAATGAAACACAAGTCTGAAACATTTGATAAGTTCAAAGAATTTCAGAGTGAAGTAGAAAATCATTGTAACAAGAAAATGAAGTTTCTATGATCTGATCGCGGAGGCGAATATTTGAGTTACGAGTTTGTCCTTCATTTAAAACAATGTGGAATAGTTTCACAACTCACGCCACCTGGAACACCACAACGTAATGGTGTGTCTGAATGTTATACCGTACTTTATTAAATATGGTGCGTTATATGATGTCTCTCACCGATTTACCACTATCATTTTGGGGTTATGCATTAGAGACAGCCGCATTCACGTTAATTAGGGCACCGTCTAAATCAGTTGAGATGACACCGTATGAACTATGGTTTGGCAAGAAACCTAAGCTGTCATTTCTTAAAAGTTTGGGGATGTGACGCTTATGTCAAAAGGCTTCAGCCTGATAAGCTCGAACCCAAAGCGGAGAAGTGTGTCTTCATAGGATACCCTGAGGAAACCATTGGGTACACCTTCTACTACAGATCCGAAAGGCAAGATCTTTGTTGCTAAGAATGGATCCTTTCTAGAGAAGGAGTTTCTCTCGAAAGAAGTGAGTGGGAGGAAAGTAGAACTTGCAGAGGTAATTGTACCTTCTCTCAAATTGGAAAGTAGCTCATCAGATAAATCCGTTCACGTCCAACTAGAGAGGAAGCTAATGATGATGATCATGAAACTTCATATCAAGTTACTACTGGACCTCGTAGGTCGAACGGAGCACGTTTTGCACCAGAGTGGTATAGTAATCCTGTTTTGGAAGTCATGTTACTGGACCATGACGAACCTACGAACTATGAAGAAGCTATGATGAGCCCAGATTCCGATAAATGGCTTGAGGCCATGAAATCTGAGATAGGATCCATGTATGAGAACAAAGTGTGGACTTTGGTTGACTTGCCCGATGATCTGTGAGCCATTGAGAATAAATGGATCTTCAATAGGAAGACGGACGCTGATGGTAGTGTTACTATCTACAAAGCTCGACTTGTCGCAAAAGGTTTTCAAAAAGTTCAAGGTGTTGACTATGATGAGATTTTCTCACTCGTAGTGATGCTTAAGTTTGTCCGAATCATGTTAGCAATTGCCGCATTCTATGAAATCTGGCAAATGGATATCAAAATTGCATTCCTTAATGGATTTATTAAAGAAGAGTTGTATATGATGCAACCAGAAGGTTTTGTCAATCCTAAAGGTGCTAAAAAAATGCGCAAGCTCCAACGATCCATCCATGGACTGGTGCAAGCATCTCGGAGTTGGAATATATGCTTTGATGAGTTGATCAAAGCATATAGTTTTATACAAACTTGCGGTGAAGCCTGTATTTACAAGAAAGTGAGTGGGAGCACTACAGCCTTTCTGATAAGTATATGTGAATGACATATTGTTGATCAGAAATGATGTAGAATTTTCTAGAAAGCATAAAGGAGTATTTGAAAGGAGTTTTTCCAAAGAAAGACCTCGGTGAAGCTGCTTACATATTGGGCATCAAGATCTATAGAGATAAATCAAGACGCTTGATAAGATTTTCGATAAGTACATACCTTGATAAGATTTTGAAGGAGTTCAAAATGGATCAGTCAAAGAAGGAGTTCTTGCCTGAGTTGTAAGGTATGAAGTTGGGTAAGACTCAAAACCCGACCACGGTAGAAGATAGAGAGAGAATGAAAGTCATACCCTATGCCTCAGCCATAGGTTCTATAAAGTATGCCATGCTGTATACTAGACCTATTATGTACCTTGCCATGATTTTGGCAAGGAGGTACAATAGTGATCCACGAATAGATCACTGGACAACGGTCAGAACTATCCTTAGGTACCTAAAGAGGACTAAGGAAATGTTTCTCGGTTATGGAGGTGACAAAGAGTTTGTCGTAAAGGGTTACATCGATGCAAGCTTTGACACTGATCTAGACGACTCTGAGTCTCAATCTAGATACATACTGAAAGTGGGAGCAATTAGCTAGAATAGCTCCGTGCAGAGCATTGTAGACATAGAAATTTGCAAAATACATACGGAGCTGAATGTGACAGACCCGTTGACTAAACCTCTCTCACAAGCAAACCATGATCACACCTTAGTACTCTTTGGGTGTTAATCACATAGCGATGTGAACTAGAATATTGACTGTAGTAAACCTTTTGGGTGTTGGTCACATGGCGATGTGAACTATGAGTGTTAATCACATAAAGATGTGAACTATTGGTGTTAAATCACATGGTGATGTGAACTAGATTATTGACTCTAGTGCAAGTGGTAGACTGAAGGAAATATGCCCTAGAGGCAATAATAAAGTTGTTATTGTATATTTCCTTATATCATGATAAATGTTTATTATTCATGCTAGAATTGTATTAACCGGAAACTTGATACATGTGTGGATACATACACAAAATAATGTGTCCCTAGTAAACCTCTACTAGACTAGCTCGTTAATCAAAGATGGTTAAGTTTCCTAACCATAGACATGTGTTGTCATTTGATGAAAGGGATCACATCATTAGGAGAATGATGTGATGGACAAGACCCATCCGTTAGCATAGCATATTGATCGTTCAGTTTTATTGCTATTGCTTTCTTCATGTCAAATACATATTCCTTCGACTATGAGATTATGCAACTCCCGGATACCGGAGGAATGCCTTGTGTGCTATCAAACGTCACAACGTAACTGGGTGATTATAAAGATGCTCTACAGGTATCTCCGAAGGTGTTTGTTGGGTTGGCATAGATCGAGATTAGGATTTGTCACTCCGAGTATCGGAGAGGTATCTCTGGGCCCTCTCGGTAATACACATCATAATAAGCCTTGCAAGCAATGTGACTAATGAGTTAGGTGCGGGATGTTGTATTACGGAACGAGTAAAGAGACTTGCCGGTAACGAGATTGTACTAGGTATGAAGATACCGACGATCGAATCTCGGGCAAGTAACATACCAATGACAAAGGGAATAATGTATGTTGTCATTGCGGTACGACTGATAAAGATCTTCGTAGAATATGTGGGAACCAATATGAGCATCCAGGTTCCGCTGTTGGTTATTGACCGGAGAGGTGTCTCGGTCATGTCTACACAGTTCTCGAACCCGTAGGGTCCGCACGCTTAACGTTCGATGACGATTTTGTATTATATGAGTTATGTGATTTGGTGACCAAATGTTGTTTGGAGTCCCGGATGAGATCAAGGACATGACGAGGAGTCTCTAAATGGTCGAGAGGTAAAGATTCATATATAGGACGATAGTATTCGGACACCGGAAGTGTTCTAGGGGTACCGGGTACGTATCGGGTCACCGGAAGGGGTTCCGGGCATCCCCCGGCAACTACATGGGCCTAATGGGCCAAGAAGGGGACAGACCAGCCCCTAGGGGGCTGGTGCGCCCCATGTAGGCTGAAATAGAGGGAGGAAAGAGGAGAAGAGGGAAAGGAAGGGGAGGGATTCGGCCTCCCCCTTCCTTCTCTCCTCCCTCCTCCTTCCTTCCCCCTCCGGATGAATATGGAAAGGGGGACGCCGAATTGGGAGGCGCCCAAGTAGGATTCCTCCTACTTGGGGTGCCCCCTTGGCTGCCTCTCCTCCCCTCCAACCTATATATATGAGGGAGGGCACCGCTAGAACATACAACATTGATTCCTAGCTATGTGTGGCGCCCCCCTCCACCGTTTACGCCTCCGGTCATATTCACGTAGTGCCTAGGTGAAGCCCTGCGTGGATCACTTCACCATCACCGTCACCACGCCGTCGTGCTGACGGAACTCTCCCTCGATACTTTGCTGGATCAATAGTTCGAGGGACGTCATCGAGTTGAACGTGTGCAGAACTCGGAGGTGTCGTACATTCGGTGCTTGATCGGTCCGAACGAGAAGAAGTTTGACTACATCAACTACGTTGTCAAACGCATCCGCTTTCGGTCTACGAGGGTACGTGGACACACTCTCCCCCTCTCCTTGCTATGCATCTCCTAGATAGATCTTGCGTGAGCATAGGATTTTTTTTGAAATTGCATGCTACGTTTCCCAACATTATCGATAATTATATATAGGTGGAAAATATTTCCGGGGATGTTAAATTATATATAAAATGGTATGAAAGTATTTAGAATAATTGTATATTTAATTTAATATCAACGGGCCTAATAGGCCAGGTGGTGGAAGGCAACTCCTCCTCCCCCTTGGCCGCCGCCCCAAGGAGGCTTTCCCTCCTTGGTGCGAGCCGTCCCTCTCCCCTCTAACCTATATATACTTCAGGATTTGTGCTCTTTTGATACACAAGTTTTCGAGACTCCTCTAGTTCTTCTAGTTCTAGTTGGTCCTAGTTGATTAAGTAGAACTAGGCTAATCCTCTTGTCATCAAAACTAGAAGCCATGTGTGGTTCTAATCTCCTCCCTCTAATTCTCCAGCAATCATTCGCTCTGGAGGGCGAAGCGTTGCCGGATCGTGAAGGTTGCGCGCTTGAAACCAAGTAGAGAGGCCGTGCTTCCGGTCTTCTGTTCGAGGGACTGTTCGTGGGCGGTTTCATGGGATCGTTCATCGATGGTTTGAGGGACTCCAAGTACGATCTACACTGACACGTTCTTCTTTCGCTGCAACTTGGTGACGGTAACGATCGTGATCCCAACCCATTATGCATCTTCATATTGATCTTCGGCGTGCCTAGGCCCAACTTTTTTGTTTTCTACTGCGATTCCCAACAATATGAAGATAGATTTTCCCATAAATTAGCTTTCTTGCGCCCAAAGGAGAGCTCCAAAAGCCTTACGTATAGCCACATGGGCACCTTGCGCGGGTTTGCCCACGACTGTGTGACCAGCCCATGTGGGGCCCATGTGTACCATCTTGCATTGATTTTTCCACCAAAAAATCAGATACATTCCATAAAAAATCCACAAAAGATTCCAGGTCATTCAGGCTCCGTGAATTTTTCACCTAAAACGCAAAAACAATAGAAAACATGAGCTGGCCTTCGGCACAAGGTTAATAAGTTAGTCCAAATAAAAGTAATATGAATTGTTGCCAAAAATATGTAAAAGTGATATGGTAATAGCTTGAAACAATAAAAATTATATATACGTCGGAGACGTATCAACATCCCTAAGTTTAATTCATGCTCGTCCTCGAGTGGGTAAATGATAAAACAAAGATAATTTTTTATGTAGCATGCTACCTAGTACAATCTTGATCATATAATTAATTATGATATGAACTTAGTATAAAAGTGTTGGGGAACGTAGTAATAATTCAAAAAAATTCCTACGTGTCACCAAGATCAATCTAGGAGATGCTAGCAACGAGAGAGGGAGTGCATCTTCATACCCTTGAAGATCGCTAAGCGGAAGCGTTACAAGAACGCGGTTGATGGAGTCGTACTCGCGGCGATTCAAATCGCGGAAGATCCGATCCAAGTGCCGAACGGATGGCGCCTCCGCGTTCAACACACATACAGCCCGGGGACGTCTCCTCTTTCTTGATCCAACAAGGGGAGAGGAGAAGTTGAGGGAGAACTCCGGCAGCACGACGACGTGGTGGTGGAGCTCGGGGTTCTCCGGTAGAGCTTCGCTACGCTCAACGGAGGAGGAGGAGGAGGAGTTGGGGGGAGGGCTGCGCTAGGGGCAAATGGTTGTAGCTCCGATGTGCCTCCCCACTATATATAGGCATGGAGGGGGCTGGTTTCTTGCCCTCCAAGTCCATTGGCGCGTTGGCAAAGGTGGGAGGAAAGAAATACCATCCTTTCCCTTCCCCACCGATTGTTATCCCCCCTTTTTAGGGATCTTGATCTTATCCCTTCGGGATATGATCTTATTCCTTCTAAGGAGGGATCTTGGTGTGCCTTGACCAGGGGTGTGGGGCCTTGCCCCACTACCCACGTTCATGTGGGTCCCCCCATGCAGGTGGGCCCCACTCCAGAACCTTCTAGAACCTCCCCGGTACAATACCGAAAATCTTGAACATTTTCCGGCGGCCAAAATAGGAATTCCCATATATAAATGTTTACCTCTGGACCATTCTAGAACTCCTCGTGACATCTGGGATCTCATCCGAGACCCCGAACAACTTTCGGTAACCACATACAATTCCCATTACAACTCTAGCGTCACCGAACCTTAAGTGTGTAGACCCTACGGGTTCGGGAACCATGCAGACATGACCAAGATGCCTCTCTGGCCAATAACCAATAGCAGGATCTGGATATCCATATTGGCTCCCACATGTTCCACGATGATCTCATTAGATGAACCATGATGTCGGGGATTCAATCAATCCCGTATACAATTCCCTTTGTCCATCGGTATTCTTCACAACATGACTGCTACGCAAAATGCAGTGAAGAAAAACCATTTCTACCTCCATGAAGTCTTCGGTCGCACCTGGGCTATTCTGTCACATCTGTATGGTGAAGAAGACCTGAAGCAAATGGGTCTCAAGGAGGATTTTGACTGGCCTGCACCTCCACCGAAGAAATTCAAGAAGGTCAAGGTTCCTTCCTTGGTGGCCAGCTCATATTCTTCATCACGCGACACCGACGAGTATGAAGACTTGGATGACACTGCGGCAGGCCCTACAACAACAAACGACCCCAACAATGCTGGCGCTCCTCCATCAACTTGATATTCTTCAGGGGCGTTAGTCCTCATTTTCGATCCTTTTGGTCATTCGATGACAAAGGGGGAGAAATTTGAGTTAGTCTTCAAGCGGGTCTACCTATATGGGTGTTTTATGCTAAGTTACAACTCTCGTTCTGCTGAGACTTTATTCGATCGAGTTGTAAACTTAAACTCTATGGTGGTCTGATACTTTTGCTGAGATTTTCTGCATGCTTATTCCTCATTAATGTTAATGCACACATGCTGAATTACATCAATCACCATATTTCATCATGCATTTCAAATTCTTCATATTATATGTCAAATGCGTGTATGAATTACAAGATATAGGGGGAGATCTCCATGATTGTACTCTTCAAGTGTGCATTGCTTCAAAAGCAAATTCCTCACTATGCACATCTTCTGGGGGAGTTCTTCTATATCTTGCAATCAAATTCCACAATATCAGTATTTACACTTCATATGTTTATCCCCGTTGAAAACTTAACCTATATTGTCATCAATCACCAAAAAGGGGGAGATTGTAAGTGCATCTAGTGCCCCTTAGTGATTTTGGTGTATTGAAGACTTATAGGTTAAGGGACTAATGTGTTTATGAGTGTACACAGGTCTATAAGTCTATGAGGAGTTTGATATTTACAGATAAAGTCCACCCCTAAAAATGAAGTTCTTCGACTGAAGACTTTGGATTTGTGAAGACTTTTTGAAGACTTTGAAAGTGAAGAAATTGGTGTGACCTTGAAGACTTGGTATTCATTCGAGGAACATGAAACGTGGAGACTTTTGTTTTCGTAGTTTCATTTTCTCTTTCTTGAGTCATAGGAAACATCGTACTGTTAAAGGGGGTCGAGGAAATACTAAGGAAAAATTTCCAAGTGATGCTCAACTCAAAATCCTACACCTACCAATCTCTTCGAGTGAAGCCATTGGAAATCTCATACAGTTCAGTCAATTTCTTCTGGTCTCTGGGGAATTTGTTCTGACTGAGGAGTTAGGAATTCGCCAGTGCGGATTGCCTACAAGTGAGGAACATGGTAGCCCTAAGGAATTTGATAGTCAAATTTCCGACCGTTGATGTGCTACGCGCCAGTTGTCCCAAAATATCTACCCACCTAACGGTCATATCATTGAAGGGCATTTATGTCTTATCATGTCGGGCTGCTCCCTAGGCTATAAATAGCCGCCCCCTACAACCACTAGCTAGTTGGCTGCTCTGAGAGAAACTGACACTTGTCATTTGAGAGCATCCCATTCTCCGAGGACTTTGAGCGAAAATCATCAAGTGAGGAAACCCAAACCCAAACACCTACAAACCCAAAGTGATTGAGCATCACTGAAGAGATTGATCCTGCGTGGATTCGACGCTTCTTACCTTTGAAGACTGTGCATCTTCCAGACGGTTAGGCGTCATGGTCTAGAGCATCCAAGAGGAAATTGTGGATCGCCGAGTGACCGAGTTTGTGAAGATTTGGAAGTCACCTGAAGACTTACAACGAGTTACTGGGCGAGGTCTGTGTGACCTTAGCTCAGGGAGAATACGGTGAGGACTGTGTGTCCTCAGGTTTAAATACCTAGCCGCTCCAACCAGACGTACAACTGTCACAGCAGTTGGAACTGGTCTACCAAATCATTGTCTTCACCAAGCTTACTGGTTCTGTTTCCTCAACTCTTTCATTTCCTCATTACTGTGTTGTGTGCCTGTTCATATCTGTTCGAAGACTTTGACTAAACACACTCTCAATTTCCTCACTTCAATTTCTTCAGTCTGTTTGTCTTCATCCTGTGTATCCTGTTTACGCTTTCTATACTTTGTGCCTCTCTTCATTTCAACATGATGACCATGCTTATGTTCTGTTCTGTTTACATCTGAGTACTTATTCCGCTGTAAGTAGTTCTTCGCTTAGGAATTTCCTCACCCTGAAATTCCTCGGTGAAGAATTCATAAAAATCGCCTATTCACCCCCCTCTAGTCGACTTAACGCACTTTCAGGACGGACTTTAGCTTCGCTACGGGTGAGAAGGTCTCATCATAGTCAACCCCTTGAACTTGTCGATAACCCTTAGCGGCAAGCTGAGCCTTATAGACGGTCACATTCCCATCCGCGTCAGTCTTCTTCTTAAAGATCCACTTATTCTCTATGGCTTGCCGATCATCGGGCAAGTCCGTCAAAGTCCATACTTTGTTTTCATACATGGATCCTATCTCAAATTTCATGGCTTCAAGCCATTTGTTGGAATTCGGGCCTGCCGTCGCTTCTTCATAGTTCGAAGGTTCACTGTTGTCTAACAACATGATTTCCAGGATAGGGTTGTCGTACCACTCTGGTGCGAAACGTGTCCTCGTGGACCTACGAAGTTCAGTAGCAACTTGATCCAAAGTTTCATGATCATCATCATTAATTTCCTCTCTAGTCGGTGCAGGCACCACAGAAACATCTTTCTGCACTGCGCTACTTTCCGGTTCAAGAGGGGGTACTTCATCAAGTTCTACTTTCCTCCCACTTACTCCTTTCGAGAGAAACTCTTTCTCCAGAAAGGATCCATTCTTGGAAACAAAGATCTTGCCTTCGGATCTGAGGTAGAAGGTATACCCAATAGTTTCCTTAGGGTATCCTATGAAGACACATTTTTTTCGATTTGGGTTCGAGCTTTTCAGGTTGAAGTTTCTTGACATAAGTTGCGCATCCCCAAACTTTCAGAAATGATAGCTTAGGTTTCTTCCCAAACCATAATTCATACGGTGTCGTCTCAACGGATTTAGACAGTGCCCTATTTAAAGTGAATGCGGCTGTCTCTAAAGCATAACCCCAAAATGATAGCGGTAGATCGGTAAGAGACATCATAGATCGCACCATATCCAATAGAGTGCGATTACGACGTTCGGACACACCATTACGCTGAGGTGTTCCAGGAGGCGTGAGTTGTGAAACAATTCCACATTTCCTTAAGTGCTTGCCAAACTCGTGACTCAAGTATTCTCCTCCACGATCTGATCGTAAGAACTTTATTTTCCCGTCACGTTGATTCTCTACCTCGCTCAGAAATTCCTTGAACTTTTCAAAGGTCTCAGACTTGTGTTTCATTAAGTAGACATACCCATATCTGCTTAAGTCATCAGTGAGGGTGAGAACATAACGATAGCCACCGCGAGCCTCAACGCTCATTGGACCGCACACATCAGTATGTATGATTTCCAACAAGTTGGTTGCTCGCTCCATTGTTCCGGAGAATGGAGTCTTGGTCATTTGCCCATGAGGCATGGTTCGCACGTGTCAAATGATTCATAATCAAGAGACTCCAAAAGTCCATCAGCATAGAGTTTCTTCATGCGTTTGACACCAATGTGACCAAGGCGGCAGTGCCACAAGTATGTGGGACTATCATTATCAACCTTACATCTTTTGGCATTCACACTATGAATATGTGTAACATCACGTTCGAGATATAAATAAACCATTGACCATCGGGGCATGACCATAAAACATATCTCTCGTATAAATAGAACAACCATTATTCTCGGATTTAAATGAGTAGCCATCTCGCATTAAACGAGATCCAGATACAATGTTCATGCTCAAAGCGGGCACTAAATAACAATTGTCGAGGTTTAAAACTAATCCTGAAGGTAAATGTAGAGGTAGCGTGCCGACAGCGATCACATCGACCTTGGAACCGTTTCCGACGCGCATCGTCACCTCGTCCTTCGCCAGTCTCCGCTTATTCCGCTGCTCTTGTTTTGAGTTACAAATGTGACCAACCGCACCGGTATCAAATACCCAGGAGCTACTACGGGCGCTGGTAAGGTACACATCAATAACATGTATATCATATATACCTTTGCCGTTGCCGGCCTTCTTATTCGCTAAATACTTGGGGCAGTTTCGCTTCTAGTGACCATTTCCCTTGCAATAAAAGCACTCGGTCTCAGGCTTGGGTCATTCTTTGGCTTCTTCTTCCCTGCAACTGACTTACCGGGCGTGGCAACTCCCTTGCCGTCCTTCTTGAAGTTCTTCTTACCCTTGCCTTTCTTGAAACTAGTGGTCTTATTCACCATCAACACTTGATGTTCCTTTTTGATTTCCACCTCCGCTGATTTCAGCATTGAATATAACTCACGAATGGACTTCTCCATCCCTTGCATATTGTAGTTCATCACAAAGCTCTTGTAGCTAGGTGGAAGCGATTGGAGGATTCTGTCAATGACCGAGTCTACTGGAAGATTAACTCCCAGCTGAGACAAGCGGTTGTGCAACCCAGACATTTTGAGTATATGCTCGCTGACAGTACTATTTTCCTCCATCTTACACACTGATACATCTCCAACGTATCTATAATTTTTTATTGTTCCATGCTATATTATATTCTGTTTTGGACATTATTGGGCTTCATTATACACTTTTATATTATTTTTGGGACTAACCTATTAACCGGAGGCCTAGCCCAGAATTGTTGTTTTTTTGCCTATTTCAGAGTTTCGTAGAAAAGGAATATCAAACGGAGTCCAAACGGAATGAAACCTTCGGGAACGTGATTTTCGGAACGAACGTGATCCAGAGGACTTGGACCCTACGTCAAGACTTCAACCAGGAAGCCACGAGGTAGGGGGCGCGCCTACCCCCCCCCTAGGCGTGCCCTCCACCATCGTGGGCCCCACGTTGCTCCACCGACATACTCCTTCCTCCTATATATACCTACGTACCCCCAAACTACCAGATACGGAGCCAAAAACCTAATTCCACCGCCGCAACCTTCTGTACCCGTGAGACCCCATCTTGGGGCCAGTTCCGGAGCTCCGCCTGATGGGGCATCGATCACGGAGGGCTTCTACATCAACATCATAGCCTCTTCGATGAAGTGTGAGTAGTTTACCTCAGACCTTCGGGTCCATAGTTATTAGCTAGATGGCTTCTTCTCTCTTTTTGGATCTCAATACAATGTTCTCCCCCTCTCTTGTGGAGTTCTATTCGATGTAATCTTCTTTTGCGGTGTGTTTGTTGAGACCGATGAATTGCGGGTTTATGATCAAGTTTATCTATGAACAATATTTGAATCTTCTGAATTCTTTTATGTATGATTTGTTATCTTTGCAAGTCTCTTTGAATTATCAGTTTGGTTTGGCCTACTAGATTGATCTTTCTTGCAATGGGAGAAGTGCTTAGCTTTGGGTTCAATCTTGCGGTGTCCTTTCCCAGTGACAGTAGGGGCAGCAAGGCACGTATTGTATTGTTGCCATCGAGGATAACAAGATGGGGTATATATCATATTGCATGAGTTTATCCCTCTACATCATGTCATCTTGCTTAAAGCGTTACTCTGTTCTTATGAACTTAATACTCTAGATGCATGCTGGATAGCGGTCGATGTGTGGAGTAATAGTAGTAGATGCAGGCAGGAGTCGGTCTACTTGTCTCGGACGTGATGCCTATATACATGATCATACCTAGATATTCTCATAACTATGCTCAATTCTGTCAATTGCTCAACATTAATTTGTTCACCCACCGTAAATACGTATGCTCTTGAGAGAAGCCACTAGTGAAACCTATGGCCCCCGGGTCTATTTTCCATCATATTAATCTTCCGTCAACAAGTTATTTCTAGCGCCGTCTTTATTTTACTTTCTTTACTTTGTATCTTTATCACAAAAATACCAAAAATATTATCCTATCATATCTATCAGATCTCACTCTCGTAAGTGACCGTGTAGGGATTGACAACCCCTTATCGCGTTGGTTGCGAGGATTTATTTGTTTGTGTAGGTGCGAGGGACTCGTGCGTGGCCTCCTACTGGATTGATACCTTGGTTCTCAAAAACTGAGGGAAATACTTACGCTACTTTGCTGCATCACCCTTTCCTCTTCAAGGGAAAACCAACGCAGTGCTCAAGAGGTAGCAAGAAGGATTTCTGGCGCCATTGCCGGGGAGTCTACGCAAAAGTCAACATACCAAGTACCCATCACAAACCCTTATCTCCCGGATTACATTATTTGCCATTTGCCTCTCGTTTTCCTCTCCCCCACTTCACCCTTGCCGTTTTATTTGCCCTCTCTTTTTCGTTTGCCTCTTTTTGCCCGTCTCTTGTTTGCTCGTGTGTTGGATTGCTTGCTTGTCACGATGGCTCAAGATAATACCAAATTATGTGACTTTACCAATACCAACAACAATGATTTCCTTAGCACTCCGATTGCTCCTCTTACCGATACTGAATCTTGAGAAATCAATACTGCTTTGTTGAATCTTGTCATGAAAGATCAATTTGCCGGCCTTCCTAGTGAAGATGCCGCTACCCATCTAAATAGCTTCGTTGATTTGTGTGGTATGCAAAAGAAGAAAGATGTGGATAATGATATTGTTAAATTGAAGCTATTTCCCTTTTCGCTTAGAGATCGTGCTAAAGTTTGGTTTTCGTCTTTGCCTAAAAATAGTATTGATTCTTGGAATAAGTGCAAAGATGCTTTTATCTCTAAGTATTTTCCTCCCTCTAAGATCATCTCTTTTACAAAAGATATTATGAATTTTAAGCAACTTGATCATGAACATGTTGCACAAGCTTGGGAGAGGATGAAATTAATGATACGTAATTGCCCTACTCATGGTTTGAATTTATGGATGATCATACAAAATTTTATGCCGGATTGAATTTTGCTTCTAGAAATCTTTTAGATTCGGCCGCGGGAGGCACTTTTATGGAAATCACTTTAGGAGAAGCTACTAAAATCCTAGATAATATTATGGTTAATTATTCTCAATGGCACACTGAAAGATCTACTAATAAAAAAGTGCATGCGATAGAAGAAATTAATGTTTTGAGTGGAAAGATGGATGAACTTATGAAATTATTTGCTAGTAAAAGTGTTTCTTCTGATCCTAATGATATGCCTTTGTCTACTTTGATTGAGAATAATAATGAATCTATGGATGTGAATTTTGTTGGTAGGAATAATTTTGGTAACAACGCGTATAGGGGAAACTTTAATCCTAGGCCTTATCCTAGTAATTCCTCTAATAATTATGGTAATTCCTACAACAATTCTTATGGAAATTTTAATAAGACGCCCTCTGAATTTGAGACTAGTGTTAAAGAATTTATGAATTCGCAAAAGAATTTCAATGCTTTGCTTGAAGAAAAATTGCTTAAAGTTGATGAATTGGCTAGGAACGTTGATAGAATTTCTCTTGATGTTGATTCTTTGAAACTTAGATCTATTCCTCCTAAGCATGATATCAATGAGTCTCAATGCCATGAGAATTTCCATTGATGAGTGCAAAGAAAGAACCGCTAGGATGCGTGCTAAGAAAGATTGTTTTGTGAAAGCGTGTTCTTCTAGTGTTTATGAAAACAAAGATGAAGATCTAAAAATTATTGATGTGTCCCCTATTAAATCTTTCTTTTGCAATATGAATCTTGATAATGAAGGGACTGAATATGATCCACCTTTACCTAGAAGGCGTTCCAGAAATTCAGAGTTTTTAGATCTTGATGCTAAAATTGATAAAAGTGGGATCGAAAACAAAACATTAGATATTAATGAACCCACTATTCTGGATTTCAAGGAATTTAATTATGATAATTGCTCTTTGATATATTGTATTTCCTTGTTGCAATCCGTGCTAAATTCTCCTCATCCTTACAGTCAAAATAAAGCTTTTACCAAACATATCATTGATGCTTTGATGCAATCTTATGAAGAAAAACTTGAGTTGGAAGTTTCTATCCCTAGAAAAATCTATGATGAGTGGGAACCTACTATTAAAATTAAAATTAAAGATCATGAATGCTATGCTTTGTGTGATTTGGGTGCTAGTGTTTCCACGATTCCAAAGACTTTGTGCGATTTGCTAGGTTTCCGTGATTTTGATGATTGCTCTTTAAACTTGCACCTTGCGGATTCCACTATTAAGAAACCTATGAGAAGAATTAATGATGTTCTTATTGTTGCAAAGAGGAACTATGTGCCCGTAGATTTTATTGTTCTTGATATAGATTGCAATCCTTCAAGTCCTATTATTCTTGGTAGACCTTTCCTTAGAACGATCGGTGCAATTTTTGATATGAAGGAAGGGAATATTAGATTCCAATTTCCATTAAAGAAAGGCATGTAACACTTCCCTAGAAATAAAATAAAATTACCATATGAATCTATCGTGAGAGCCACTTATGGATTGCCTACCAAAGATGGCAATACCTAGATCTATGCTTGCTTTTATGCCTACCTAGGGGCGTTAAACGATAGCACTTGTTGGGAGGCAACCCAATTTTATTTTTAGATTTTTTGCTTTTTGCTTCTGTTTAGGAATAAATTTTTGATCTAGCCTCTGGTTAGATGTGTTTTTATGTTTTAATTAGTGTTTGTGCCAAGTTTAACCTATAGGATCTTCTTGGATGATAGTTATTTGATCCTGCAGAAAATTCCAGAAACTTTCTGTTCACGAAAATAATTGTTAAAAATCACCAGAACGTGATAAAATATTGATTCCAATTGCTTCTTATCAATAAACAAATTGTGTAGGTCTTCCTATTTTTTCTGAATTTTTGGAGTTCCAGAAGTTTGCGTTAGTTACAGATTACTACAGACTGTTCTGTTTTTGACAGATTCTGTTTTTCGTGTGTTGTTTGCTTATTTTGATGAATCTATGGATAGTAAAATAGTTTATAAACCATAGAGAAGTTGGAATACACTAGGTTTAACACCAATATAAATAAAGAATGAGTTCATTACAGTACCTTGAAGTGGTCTTTAGTTTTCTTTCGCTAACGGAGCTCACGAGATTTTCTGTTAAGTTTTGTGTTGTGAAGTTTTCAAGTTTTGATTGAAAGATTTGATGGATTATGGAACAAGGAGTGGCAAGAGCCTAAGCTTGGGGATGCCCCGGAAGGCATCCCCTGTTTCGTCTACTTCCATCGGTAACTTTACTTGGAGCTATATTTTTATTCACACAATGATATGTGTTTTGCTTGGAGCGTTTTGTATGATTTGAGTCTTTGCTTTTTAGTTTACCACAATCATCCTTGCTGTACACACCTTTTGAGAGAGACAGACATGATTCAGAAATTATTAGAATAATCTATGTGCTTCACTTATATCTTTTGAGTTATATAGTTTTTGCTCTAGTACTTCACTTATATCTTTTAGAGCACGGTGGTAACTTTTTGTTTTATAGAAACTATTGATCTCTCATGCTTCACTTAGATTATTTTGGGAGTCTTAAATAGCATGGTAATTTGCTTAAATAATCCTAATATGCTAGGTATTCAAGACTAGTAAAAACTTTCTTATGAGTGTGTTGAATACGAAGAGAAGTTTAATGCTTGATGACTGTTTTGAGACATGGAGGTAGTGATATCAAAGTTGTGCTAGTTGAGTAGTTGTGAATTTGAGAAATACTTGTGTTGAAGTTTGCAAGTCCCGTAGCATGCACGTATGGTAAATGTTATGTAACAAATTTGAAACATGAGGTGTCCTTTGATTGTCCTCCTTATGAGTGGCGGTCGGGGACGAGCGATGGTCTTTTCCTACCAATCTATCCCCCTGGGAGCATGGCGCGTAGTGCTTGGTTTTTGATGACTTGTAGATTTTTGCAATAAGTATGTGAGTTCTTTATGACTAATGTTGAGTCCATAGATTATACGCACTCTCACCCTTCCATCATTGCTAGCCTCTTCGGTACCGTGCATTGCGCTTTCTCACATTGAGAGTTGGTGCAAACTTCGCCGGTGCATCCAAACCCCGTGATATGACACGCTCTTTCACACATAAACCTCCTTATATCTTCCTCAAAACAGCCACCATACCTACCTATTATGGCATTTCCATAGCCATTCCGAGATATATTGCCATGCAACTTTCCACCATTCCGTTTATCATGACACGTTCATCATTGTCATATTGCTTAGCATGATCATGTAGTTGACATAGTATTTGTGGCAATGTAACATCCCAAAATTCTAAATTTTGGAATGTTATAATAAACAGATAGATTGGATTGATTGTTTGATTGATTGACTGAAAGTGAGTGGAATTCGAGATATTTTGAAAGTTAAATGAGAGGGAATAAAAGGACTTTCCCAATATTTCTTTTTGCTTTTATGATCTCCATGGATTCAAATTCTTTTCATCACAAAACCCTGGAGAGAAGATGACATGACTTCTTCCATTTATTTAAATGACAAGGGGTGTTGAAAATATTTGAATTTCATTTGAAAATATTTCCAATTCTGAAACTTTATGCGACTTAATGATTTTCATGAGAGAAGATAAAATGACTTCTTCAAAATATATGAAATACGAGTTGGGAGTTTCAAAGAAACTCAAAAATTAAAATCCATTTTGAAATTATTTTCAATATTGGAGTTATTTGAGTTTTATTCAAATTATTTTTCTCCAAAAATAAAATATATGGAAATTAGGGTAAAATGATTTCCTACATTAGAAAATTGGAGAGAATAAATTTGAAATCATTTTGGTATTTTTAAAATTATTTTTATTGGATTTTATTAAGGCAGTAGCACCGTTTGATTTATTTAAATTTGTGTGGATTTTATTTGACTTTACAAAAATGTTCATGTTGTAGAAAATCTTTTTCTGAAAATTTTGATATATTATATGCCTATATAATATTTTATTTTATTTTTGTTTTTCTTTTCTTTTCCCTCTGTTAAAAAAAAGAAACCGCCGAACTGGGCCGGCCCAGCCAACCGGGCCAAGCCAGCCCAGCCCAGCGCGCTTGCGCCCGTCTCCGAGCTCGGGACGAAGTCCCGAGCGTGGCCGACTCCGCCGCCGCCGCCGAGTCCCGGTCGGCCACGCCTCCCCTTGCCCCTCCTCCACGCCTCCCGAGGCCGTCCTCCTCCATAAATAGCCCCGGCCCCTCTCTCTCTCTCCTCTCTTCTCGCCGCTGCCAACCACCGCCGCCGCAGCCGCGCCTCGCCTAGCCCCGCGCCGCCCGCGCTGCTGCCTCCGCCGCCCCGCGTAGCCTCCGCCCGCTGCCGCCGCCCTCGCTGGAGCCCCGCGCCATCTCGCCAGAGTTAACCACCGTCGTCGTGTAGAACCGCTGCCGAACCGGTAATAAAACCGATCCGGTTTTCTTCGGTTTTCTCTTGGTTTAGTTTTTTTCTAGTTATTTTAGTTATTTAACGATCGTTCTCTGTTTAGGTAGATCTAGCGAACGATTTCGTTCGTTAGCGTTCTGTAACGAACGTTCGCTATTTAAATTTTTCTTTTTCTGTTTATTTTACACCAGGGACCTATTCGTAATTAGTTTTCTTATCATTTAGTCCCTGCTTTTCAAACAACTACATCTTTTTACTCGTCTCTCCAAATCCAACGAAACCAACGCCCACTTCTTCGTTATGATCCCCTCTATCCAGTAATCTAACTCAAACATGTTTTTAAAATTTTAAAATTTGAATTAGACCAGATTTGAATTCAAACTTCGTTTGATCGTAATTTGAGTTTCGTAGCTCTGTTTGAGTTGATTCTTTTTGGAAATCGAAGCTCTTGACCTAAACATTCTGATAAGGCCAAATTCAGATAATTATGGTGCTGTTAGAAATTGTTTTATGTTGCAAGAGTTATTTGCTTGGTTTTGAAGTTTTCCGAACTATCTTCTTCATTCTTTCTGATCTTTTGAGTGATTGCTTATGTGTGGTTACCATTGCTTGCTTACGACAGATTGACCGGAGTGTGACGAGTAGACCTATCAAGAGTTATGAGTGCGAATCATCTTCATCAACATTGCAGGCAAGTTCACACTTTGATCATACCTCTTTACCACCCAATTTTATTGCATTAGATCAATCCTCAAACAATTGCATGATTAGGATCTGATTAATATGTAGGTTTTGGGAAGTAGATGAGGTAGTACCTATTGCCCGGTTTATTATCAAACCTTTGGGAGTTACTTCTACGTTTGCTTATATTCCTATGCTATGCTCGTAGACGTGGATTGGGTTTGAGTGAATTTTCCATGACATACGTGAGATTGTTAATTAATGGTTCAACTTAAGGTGGCTACTTAAATAAACATCTGGGTGGATTGAGGCACCTGGAGAACCCAGTGTTGCCTGTATTTTTGGATATCCCGGAGTACCCGTGTGATCATCCTATGGACCGCCACCCAGACTCAAAGGGATCATAAGATTATTCATGCTAGAAACTTCCGTGCACAGCCACAAGCTATTATGGGCTCTAGCATAGTTGAGTATGTTGCATGACCTCTTCCAGTGGTAGGCTAGCAGATGTAGGGGGTGTAGGTTGGTACTGTCTACCCAGGGTTAGAGTTAATGCTTCTGAAAGACTGTGTCTCGGTCATCCGTTTCTCAAACACTATGCAGTGCGAGAAATCCAACGGAGGAGATCGAGTCTTGTGGGGAAAAGTGCGCAAACCTCTGCAGAGTGTACAAACTAATCATGATTAGCCGTGTCCCCGGTTATGGACATCTTGAGTATCTAGTTCTTGGATTATCACGTCGATCTCATCATGTTACTTTAATTAATATTTTTGGGTTAATGATGATACTTAATTGGGATTGAGTTGGAGGTACCTTCTCAATGTTTAACAACCACCATGATAGTTAAATAAAATTTATTCCTTTGCAGTAGGGAAAAATTGGCTTTTCGCAAAAACATTATAACCATAGAGCTTTTCCACCAGCCATATATGCATGTAGTGATAGCCCTTGTTCATCATTTCTCTATGGTGTGAATTTGCCAGCATATTCCATGTGCTGACCCGTTTTCAGGCTGCAACGTTTCATGTTGCAGGATTCTTACGACGAGTAAGTGATACGTTAGGGTTACGATTTCTACACTCAACTTTGCCGTTGGTGTTGATGGGAATCCACAACCTTGTTACTTCCGCTATTTGGATTGAGGTAATAGTATTTATGTTACTTTATACATGTGATTTACCTCTGTTATAAATCCTCGAGTACTGTGTGTGTCAGCATACCGACCCAGGGATGACACTTAAGCACAGAGACTTGATCCATTCGGGTCGGGTCGCTACAAGATGGTATCAGAGCACATGTTGACTGTAGGACGTGACCCCTAGAAACGGAAAGCCCATAGGAAGGATTTTCCTTAAAACTTTCCTTTTCGAAAAGATCTTTTACCTCTCTCCTTTTCTGAGTCTTATTCAAATATTCCCTTTTAGTGAGACCATACCCCTTTCCCCTTTTGACGACACGAAGATTCGACTGATGAGACCACTCCAAGAAGTACAAGAGATCGGACAACTAAGACCACTTCGGAATGAAGGGGATTTTATCGAGCATTGTTATAATTGGAACTACAACGGTTAAAGACTCTGAAGACTAGGAGAATTTGAAGGCTCTGAAGAATTTCCAGATTGGTATAGGAAGGCTACCCTTATGGAACTTGGCAGACTATGGAAGCCGTCAATACCCGAGACCAAGGTGTATCGGAGAAAGACCGGAACATGGAGCATTAGAACTCAAAGTTTTTGTTAAGAAAACCCTAAGGCAGGAGATATCAACTATGGAATGATAGCTCATGGTAATGACAAGAGCAGAAACACGGATACCCATGAGGTTATCGCCCGCTTATGATATTGTCACCGTGTTGAGTTAAGTAAGCATATGCATGGAAGGATTGGATGGTAGAAGGCTGATGGAGCACCCACCAGCAAGACGAAGTTTTAACCTTAGCTGGTGTATCACCAGGATCTGGAGCATTACATCAGGAAGTTTAAAGATGAACCTTCAGGAAGCCGTATTTGACAAAGAAGTGTTTCGTGAAGAACTCAGGACCTAGAAGCTGAAAGTAGCCAAGCTGGAGGAGCAAAACCTCAAGACATCAGAGAATTTGTCAGGAACTGAAAGACAGTAGGACCAGGGTTCATGCCAAGGATGTTGAAAACCAGAAGTTTGAATGCAACTCCAGAAATATTAAAGGACATCACGAGAGACTTCGCGTCAACAGAGATGATTTGGCAAAAGAACTTGAGAAGGACAAGTCTGATCGGAAGAAGCCATTGGAGGCATGAACGAGACTTGAAGAGTTTGACGACTTTGAGGAGTTATTGACCTTTAGAAGACCAAACCCCTATTATATACCTACGTTAGATGCGATGTTTGTGAGCTGTCATTTGTTTGATGTCTTTCCGACAACCACAAATAAAATCTTTCTTTTCAAAACTATTGTTTGCATTGTGTGTATCCCTCTCTATCTCTCTTATCCCACCCCAAAGCTCTTGGACCCAATAGTGGATGAATGGAGATGAGCTTGTATTTTCTGGACCGATGAATCAACTGGAGATGGACCGATGGATTCATAACATGGAGTATCACATGGAGAATAACCCTATAGCCGGAAAGGATATGACCCAACATGCTCTTCAATGTTTTGAAAGAGGTGTTGCTACTTGGTGGAGGATGTACCAAACCACCAGTGGATGGCAAGGAGTAACCACTTGGAAAGAATTTAAGTGGACTCTACAAAGATCTCGTCTTGTGTCCCAGAAATTGAAGCCTTATGGAAAGGATGTGAAGAAACCTTGTGCATACAAGCCTTGTGGAGAAATAGGACACAACCATAAGGAACACAAGGATGAATGCCCTAATTGTGAAGGAAGTCACCCAGCTGAAGAACGCCCAACTCGGCATATCACTTGTTTCTTGTGTGAAGGGACTACCCACTACCCTGCTCAGTGTCACATCTACCCCATGGTATAAAGGACCGTCCAGCAGAAGAAAGAAGCAATGAAAAGAGCCCTCATGAAATTTTTAGAGGAATCTATGATGAAGGAAGAGGTGGAGGACACACCCAAAGAAGAACCAATTAAACCCTGCACCAAGTCATGCTATTCATGTGGAGAAGAAGGACACATCTCCCAAAATTGTCTGAACGGGGATTTAGTGGAATTCTCGACAGAGGAAGTAGAGTATGACCCACAGGAAATAGAAGCCCTGATTGGAACGGAAAAGTCCAGAAAGAGAAGTAGATTGGATCCCAGGAACAACCCAATTTCTACAAAGAGAGACCTGAGTCATATCACATGTTTCAGGTGCAAAAATTCAGGACACTACCACAATGATTACCCAAAAGGGAAGATGAGGACCCCAGGAGGCTATATAATCACAAGGAAACCCCGAGATATGTCAGAAGTAATATGTTTCCGTTGTGATGAAGCAGGGCACTTTGCCAGAAAATGCCCCAAGGAGACGGAGACTTGTGACAAATAGTTGAGTGCAACGAGAAATATAGTAGTAGAAATGTGGTCATTTCTTTTATTAGTGAGGTGTCGGTTGAGACATGTAATGGAATGCAGGAGATTGCAATAATTTGAGAATCAATAAAGTTAGCATCATTGGTATTGATTTGGATTTTATGAGTTGTTACTCTATGAAGAAAGATTTTGACCATTTTCGAGGATATGAGAAATATGGTCTATGGAAGATTGCGCAGTTTAAAGGTGGTAGTACCCTGTGAGGAAACTTGACCCTTGGAAAAGGTAATGATATTCCACGAAGTGGATTTCGAACAAAATAAGTATGAGTTTTATCTCGATATGTTGGATACCCCAAGAATATGAGGGTATGGAGTATTATTGGATGTAAAGGAGGTAGTCTATGAAATTGGAGACAGAGCATGTCTTCGTGTGTTCCCTCTGCGAGGAGTTAAACGATTTGGAGTTAAGGGAAAGTTAGCCCCGAGAATTGTAGGACCATACCGAGTTTTGGAGCGTATGGGAGAAGTGGCCAACAAGTTGGAGTCACCCGAAGGACTGTTAGGAGTTCGTGATGTGTTTCACATTTCCCAGTTGAAGAGTGCCATGCAGAGATGGCCAATATTCCCCTGTAAGGACGCTTGACCCTGGAAAGGATAATGATGTTCCACGAAGTGGGGTATGGACTTCATAAGTATAAGTTTTTATCTCGGTATGTGGGATATCCCACGAGGATGAAGAGATAAATTACTATTGGATATAAAAGGAGGTATGATGTTGGAAATATGGATCAATGGAAATTCCATGATGAGTGTGAGTAAACATGTCCTAATTTGGCGCGAATAGAAGGAAGAAGGACAATAAAATTGGATGGATTTAAGAATGCTAGGAAGTTGGAAGTTGGAGTAATAATCAGTTGCTCGATGATAAGTTCAAGGACTACAAGTGATGAGATGGGCCATAACCCACAGGCCCCAGGACCTGCCAGGAAGCAAGCACATTCTTGCTGAAGGAAAAAACCCTAGAAGAAGTTACGATTTTATCGACAAACGATCTTATAGGAGATACGCAAAACCTGAGGGTTGGGAAGGAACGATAGATGTTTGTTTGGCTTGCAGAATCCATGGATTTATCCGAACTTGGTTCGTCGACAAGAGAAATTCTGCAATGCTTGCGAGGATGACCGAGTGTTAGAATGCGAGATTCGCTAAACCATATACAAGGTAATGATTTGGGTGCGGGATGGATTGATCACCATACCGACTTACTCTTATTATTCGCTTTGCTATACGGGTTGGTAAATCTGAGTGACTTACCTATAGTAGAGAGACGACGATCAAACCTTGCTTGAACCTTAGAATGGTGTAAGTATTTTTCCCTTGTACAAGGCAGCTCTTGCCAATCGTAGGTTATACGGTGAGGATCAACCCAGAACCATTTCCTGCAGGAGAAACCATAAATCGTTGACCACCATGAGCTATCGATAGTTGTTTAGTTTTGGCGCCAGATCCGTCAGCTAAGAAGACCCAGTCTCGGAACAACCTTACCAAGAAAAAGGACAGAAGAATTGAGGTAAAGATTATGCCACTACCGGAAGAGCCCAGAGAAGGAATTTTCCGAGAATCTGAGAAGACTGACACTGTCAAAGATAAGGATGGAGTATATGAGTTTTGATGGAACAGTAACAATGCTTCTAAGGGTGGTAGCACCCCAGACCCCCTGTGCTGATCGATGGATTTTGAGAAGACCCCAAACCCTAATCTATTTCTTGCAAGCCTCTCCGAATCTCGAGGACGAGAGTCATTTTAAGGGTGGTAGTTTGTAACATCCCAAAAGTCTAAATTTTGGAATGTTATAATAAACAGATAGATTGGATTGATTGACTAAAAGTGAGTGGAATTCGAAATCTTTTGAAAGTTAAATGAGAGGGAATAAAAGGACTTTCCCAAACTTTCTTTTTGCTTTTATGATCTCCATGGATTCAAATTCTTTTCATCACAAAATCCTGGAGAGAAGATGACATGACTTCTTCCATTTATTTAAATGATAAGGGGTGTTGAAAATATTTGAATTTCATTTGAAAATATTTCCAATTATGAAACTTTATGCGACTTAATGATTTTCACGAGAGAAGATAAAATGACTTCTTCAAAATATATGAAATATGAGTTGGGAGTTTCAAAGAAACTCAAAAATTAAAATCCATTTTGAAATTATTTTCAATATTGGAGTTATTTGAGTTTTATTCAAATTATTTTTCTCCAAAAATAAAATATATGGAAATTAGGGTAAAATGATTTCCTACATCAGAAAATTGGAGAGAAATAAATTTGAAATCATTTTGGTATTTTTAAAATTATTTTTATTGGATTTTATTAAGGCAGTAGCACCGTTTGATTTATTTAAATTTGTGTGGATTTTATTTGACTTTACAAAAATGTTCATGTTGTAGAAAATCTTTTTCTGAAAATTTTGATATATTATATGCCTATATAATATTTTATTTTATTTTCGTTTTTCTTTTCTTTCCCCTTTGTTAAAAAAAAGAAACCGCCGAACTGGGCCGGCCCAGCCAACCGGGCCAAGCCAGCCCAGCCCAGCGCGCTCGCGCCCGTCTCCGAGCTCGGGACGAAGTCCCGAGCGTGGCCGACTCCGCCGCCGCCGCCGAGTCCCGGTCGGGCACGCCTCCCCTTGCCCCTCCTCCACGCCTCCCGAGGCCGTCCTCCTCCATAAATAGCCCCGGCCCCTCTCTCTCTCCTCTCTTCTCGCCGCCACCTCGAGCCGCATCGCCGCCGCCGCCGCTGCCAACCACCGCCGCCGCAGCCGC
>NC_057799.1:421366368-421391300 GCF_018294505.1 Triticum aestivum | reverse complement strand
CGCCGCCGCGCCGGAGCTCGCCGCCCTCGCCGGAGCCCCGCGCCATCTCGCCGGAGTTAACCACCGTCGTCGTGTAGAACCGCTGCCGAACCGGTAATAAAACCGATCCGGTTTTCTTCGGTTTTCTCTTGGTTTAGTTTTTTTCTAGTTATTTTAGTTATTTAACGATCGTTCTCTGTTTAGGTAGATCTAGCGAACGATTTCGTTCGTTAGCATTCTGTAACGAACGTTCGCTATTTAAATTTTTCTTTTTCTGTTTATTTTACACCAGGGACCTATTCGTAATTAGTTTTCTTATCATTTAGTCCTTGCTTTTCAAACAACCACATCTTTTTACTCGTTTGTCCAAATCCAAGGAAACCAACGCCACTTCTTCGTTATGATCCCCTCTATCCAGTAATCCAACTCAAACATGTTTTTGAAATTTTAAAATTTGAATTAGACCAGATTTGAATTCAAACTTCGTTTGATCATAATTTGAGTTTCGTAGCTCTGTTTGAGTTGATTCTTTTTGCAAATCGAAGCTCTTGACCTAAACTTTCTGATAAGGCCAAATTCACATAATTATGGTGCTGGTAGAAATTGTTTTATGTTGCAAGAGTTATTTGCTTGGTTTTGAAGTTTTCCGAACTATCTTCTTCGTTCTTTCTGATCTTTTGAGTGATTGCTTATGTGTGGTTACCATTGCTTGCTTACGATAGATTGACCGGAGTGTGACGAGTAGACCTATCAAGAGTTATGAGTGTGAATCATCTTCATCAACATTGCAGGCAAGTTCACACTTTGATCATACCTCTTTACCACCCAATTTTATTGCATTAGATCAATCCTCAAACAATTGCATGATTAGGATCTGATTAATATGTGGGTTTTGGGAAGTAGATGAGGTAGTACCTATTGCCCGGTTTATTATCAAACCTTTGGGAGTTACTTCTACGTTTGCTTATATTGCTATGCTATGCTCGTAGACGTGGATTGGGTTTGAGTGAATTTTCCATGACATATGTGAGATTGTTAATTAATGGTTCAACTTAAGGTGCCTACTTAAATAAACATCTGGGTGGATTGAGGCACCTGGAGAACCCAGTGTTGCCTGTATTTTTGGATATCCCGGAGTACCCATGTGATCATCCTATGGACCGCCACCCAGACTCAAAGGGATCATAAGATTATTCATGCTAGAAACTTCCGTGCGCAGCCACAAGCTATTATGGGCTCTTGCATAGTTGAGTATGTTGCATGACCTCGTCAAGTGGTAGGCTAGCAGATGTAGGGGGTGTAGGTTGGTACTATCTACCCAGGGTTAGAGTTAATGCTTCTGAAAGACTGTGTCTCGGTCATCCGTTTCTCAAACACCATGCAGTGCGAGAAATCCAACGGAGGAGATCGAGTCTTGTGGTGAAAAGTGCGCAAACCTCTGCAGAGTGTACAAACTAATCATGATTAGCCGTGTCCCCGGTTATGGACATCTTGAGTATCTAGTTCTTGGATTATCCCGTTGATCTCATCATGTTACTTTAATTAATATTGTTGGGTTAATGATGATACTTAATTGGGATTGTGTTGGAGGTACCTTCTCAATGTTTAACAACCACCATGATAGTTAAATAAAATCTATTCCTTTGCAGTAGGGAAAAATTGGCTTTTCGCAAAAACATTATAACCATAGAGCTTTTCCACCAGCCATATATGCATGTAGTGATAGCCCTTGTTCATCATTTCTCTATGGTGTGAATTTGCCAGCATATTCCATGTGCTGACCCGTTTTCGGGCTGCAACGTTTCATGTTGCAGGATTCTTACGACGAGTAAGTGATAGTTAGGGTTAGGATTTCTACACTCAACTTTGCCGTTGGTGTTGATGGGAATCCACAACCTTGTTACTTCCGCTATTTGGATTGAGGTAATAGTATTTACGTTACTTTATACATGTGATTTACCTCTGTTATAAATCCTCAAGTACTGTGTGTGTCAGCATACCGATCCAGGGATGACACTTAAGCACAGAGACTTGATCCATTCGGGTCGAGTCGCTACAGGCAAAGCCACCGTTCATAATTCTTTCATACATGTCACTCTTGGTTCATCGCATATCCCGGTACACCGCCGGAGGCAGTCATATAGAGTCATACTTTGTTCTAGTATCGAGTTGTAAATAAATAGAACTGTGATGATCATCATTTTCTAGAGCATTGTCCCAAGTGAGGAATATAAAAAAAGAGAAAGGCCATAAAAAGAGAAGGCCCAAAAAATGAGAGAAAAAGAGAGAAGGGACAATGCTACTATCCTTTTTCCACACTTGTGCTTCAAAGTAGCACCATAATCTTCATGATAGAGAGTCTCTTGTTTTGTCACTTTCATATACTAGTGGGAACTTTTCATTATAGAACTTGGCTTGTATATTCCAACAATGGGCCTCCTCAAGTGCCATAGGTCTTCGTGAGCAAGCAAGTTGGATGCACACCCACTTAGTTTCTTTTGTTGAGCTTTCATATATTTATAGCTCTAGTGCATTCGTTGCATGGCAATCCCTACTCCTTGCATTAACATCAATCGATGGGCATCTCCATAGCTCATTGATTAGCCTCGTTGATGTGAGACTTTCTCCTTTTTTGTCTTCTCCACATAAACCCCATCATTATATTCTATTCCACCAATAGTGCTATATCCATGGCTCACGCTCATGTATTGCGTGAAGGTTGAAAAAGTTTGAGATTACTAAAGTATGAATCAATTGCTTGGCTTGTCATCGGGGTTGTGCATGATGAGAGCATTCTTGTGTGACGAAAATGGAGCATGACTAAACTATATGATTTTGTAGGGATGAACTTTATTTGGCCATGTTATTTTGAGAGGACATAATTGCTTAGTTAGTATGCTTGAAGTATTATTATTTTTATGTCAATATTGAACTTTTCTCTTGAATCTTTCGGATCTGAATATTCATACCACAATTAAGAAGAATTACATTGAAATTATGCCTAGTAGCATTCCACATCAAAAATTCTGTTTTTATCATTTACCTACTCGAGGACGAGCAGGAATTAAGCTTGGGGATGCTTGATACGTCTCCAACGTATCTATAATTTTTGATTGTTCCATGCTATATTATATTCTGTTTTGGACATTATTGGGCTTTATTATACACTTTTATATTTTTTTGGGACTAACCTATTAACCGGAGGCCCAGCCCAGAATTGCTGTTTTTTTGCCTATTTCAGAGTTTCGTAGAAAAAGAATATCAAACGGAGTCCAAACGGAATGAAACCTTCGGGAACGTGATTTTCGAAACGAACGTGATCCAGAGGACTTGGACCCTACGTCAAGACTTCAACCAGGAAGCCACGGGGTAGGGGGCGCGCCTACCCCCCCCCCCAGGCGCGCCCTCCACCCTCGTGGGCCCCACGTTGCTCCACCGACGTACTCCTTCCTCCTATATATACCTACGTACCCCCAAACAACCAGATACGGAGCCAACAACCTAATTCCACCACCGCAACCTTCTGTACCCGTGAGATCCCATCTTGCGGCCTGTTCCGGAGCTCCACCGGAGGGGGCATCGATCACGGAGGGCTTCTACATCAACACCATAGCCTCTCCGATGAAGTGTGAGTAGTTTACCTCAGACCTTCGGGTCCATAGTTATTAGCTAGATGGCTTCTTCTCTCTTTTTGGATCTCAATACAATGTTCTCCCCCTCTCTTGTGGAGATCTATTCGATGTAATCTTCTTTTGTGGTGTGTTTGTTGAGACCGATGAATTGTGGGTTTATGATCAAGTTTATCTATGAACAATATTTGAATCTTCTGAATTCTTTTATGTATGATTGGTTATCTTTGCAAGTCTCTTCGAATTATCAGTTTGGTTTGGCCTACTAGATTGATCTTTCTTGCAATGGGAGAGGTGCTTAGCTTTGGCTTCAATCTTGCGGTGTCCTTTCCCAGTGACAGTAGGGGCAGCAAGGAGCGTATTGTATTGTTGCCATCGAGGATAACAAGATGGGGTTTATATCATATTGCATGAGTTTATCCCTCTACATCATGTCATCTTGCTTAAAGCGTTACTCTGTTCTTATGAACTTAATACTCTAGATGCATGCTGGATAGCGGTCGATGTGGAGTAATAGTAGTAGATGCAGGCAGGAGTCGGTCTACTTGTCTCGGACGTGATGCCTATATACATGATCATACCTAGATATTCTCATAACTATGCTCAATTCTGTCAATTGCTCAACATTAATTTGTTCACCCACCGTAAATACGTATGCTCTTGAGAGAAGCCACTAGTGAAACCTATGGCCCCCGGGTCTATTTTCCATCATATTAATCTTCCGTCAACAAGTTATTTCTAGCGCCGTCTTTATTTTACTTTCTTTACTTTGCATCTTTATCATACCAAAAATTTTATCCTATCATATCTATCAGATCTCACTCTCGTAAGTGACCGTGTAGGGATTGAGAACCCCTTATCGCCTTGGTTGCGAGGATTTATTTGTTTGTGTAGGTGCGAGGGAGTCGTGCGTGGCCTCCTACTGGATTGATACCTTGGTTCTCAAAAAACTTAGGGAAATACTTACGCTACTTTGCTGCATCACCCTTTCCTCTTCAAGGGAAAACCAACGCAGTGCTCAAGAGGTAGCAAGAAGGATTTCTGGCGCCGTTGCCGGGGAGTCTACGCAAAAGTCAACATACCAAGTACCCATCACAAACCCTTATCTCCCGCATTGCATTATTTGCCATTTGCCTCTCGTTTTCCTCTCCCCCACTTCACCCTTGCCGTTTTATTTTGCCTCTCTTTTCCGTTTGCCTCTTTTTGCCCGTCTCTTGTTTGCTCGTGTGTTGGATTGCTTGCTTGTCACGATGGCTCAAGATAATACCAAATTATGTGACTTTACCAATACCAACAACAATGATTTCCTTAGCACTCCGATTGCTCCTCTTACCAATACTGAATCTTGTGAAATCAATACTGCTTTATTGAATCTTGTCATGAAAGATCAATTTGCCGGCCTTCCTAGTGAAGATGCCGCTACCCATCTAAATAGCTTCGTTGATTTGTGTGATATGCAAAAGAAGAAAGATGTGGATAATGATATTGTTAAATTGAAGCTATTTCCCTTTTCGCTTAGAGATCGTGCTAAAGTTTGGTTTTCGTCTTTGCCTAAAAATAGTATTGATTCTTGGAATAAGTGCAAAGATGCTTTTATCTCTAAGTATTTTCCTCCCGCTAAGATCACCTCTCTTAGAAACGATATTATGAATTTTAAGCAACTTGATCATGAACATGTTGCACAAGCTTGGGAGAGGATGAAATTAATGATACGTAATTGCCCTACTCATGGTTTGAATTTATGGATGATCATACAAAAAATTTATGCCGGATTGAATTTTGCTTCTAGAAATCTTTTAGATTCGGCCGCGGGAGGCACTTTTATGGAAATCACTTTAGGAGAAGCTACTAAACTCCTAGATAATATTATGGTTTATTATTCTCAATGGCCCGTCGATGACTAGTGAAAATTGAGGCCCAATATGCATTTCGGCCTGCTAAAGGCCCATGGTTTCATCTGGGCCGTAACAGGCCAGTACAATATTTAGCCTGTTAATGGCCCAACGCTACCTGGGCCAAACTAAGCGTTGGGTCCACAAAAGGCCCAACTAAAATATAGGCTGGTGTAAGTTGTGGGCCTCGCGCAAAGTGTGAAGGCCCCAATGATTCGGGCCCAAGAAAGATGCAGGCCGGCCCAATTGTGGCCCGCTAAACACCAGGCCCGTTAGAGGCGAATGTTTCGGCCTGGTCGACTACATTTGATTTTTTTCAGATAGCGAATGATGGCAGTAACTTGTAGGAATTAAGAACAAACCTACTCTATATAATAAAGAAATTACGGCATAGTAACTAAGAATAAACCTACACTTTACAATAAAGGATTTATGGTATATTACATCCACTGGGCATCGAAGTTCGCCACCAGTGATCATAACGTGCAACGAAGAAGCAGATTACAAAAACTGGGCACCGTTGCAGCGTAACAAAATAATATTGAACCGAGACCACTTCCAAGACAGTTCAAGAAAGGTTAGCCTTGCGCGGGAACTGCTGCGCAAGCTGCTGAGCAAGGCTATGAGACAGGCCTAGCATGTCGGTCAAAGCTTCCAGGTGTAGCTGTTTAGCGATGAGGTTCTCATTAGTGTTCTCCGCAATCTTTCTTAGAGATGGGACTTCAAGTCGAAGTTGAGTTGCAGAATGCCTTTCTGCTAGAACTTGGGACTGAAGAAGTCGAACTGATTCAGACAACGAATTCTGTGAGCTTGTCTGACTGCTAGTCTCAAGTAACTTGAACACTGCATCAAGACAAGACTTTGGGGTTGTCTCGCTATCTTCAAGATGTTTTGCCTTCTTTGCTGCAATATATGTTGGGTTTGTCTCACAGCCTTCAGCAGACTTGTGCATGCCATCAGGCATATCACCCTGAAACAAAGCAGAGAGATAACAGGTTTTGCACGTGTATAAACAAAGATAATAACTGTGCTGTCAATTCCATCCAATTTCAAATTAGAAAATAAAGAGTAAGTTCAAAATATCAATAGCATAATTTGGCATTGTTCATAATGCAGGGAGCTTCACCACACTACTGGATTACCATGTTAACATAACAAGCATAGATGAAGGGCAAAGAAAATCATTGTATCTATTTTGGTTAATGTGCATGGCATGTTGTTCATATCATCAACCACATCAGTAAGATAAAACAGGAGATGACAAGGTGCAAACGTGGGCTGCTTCACCACAAACTGGATTATAGATCCACAAAAACAAGCATACATATAGGGAGTGTTGAGTAATGTGCATGGTATGAATAAGGAATTTGGTTTTACAAGTAAAACTTAGAACTTACAGTTCTTGCGAACATGCATTTTGGTAGAAACAGCAAACTAAACAGCAGTAAACGATAGGGAGTATGAGCAAATTAAACAGTAGTTGAGGATAAAGGCTTTAGAAGGACTGACTTACATTAACAGTTAACACCGGCTTTATAATGCCCTTCTCCATGTCAAGGGAAGGATAACTCAAGAATTTTAGCACAGAATCTTCTTCATAAGCATTGCCTGTACTCTACATTTTGTAGAGAGTAATTATAGATATGATAATACTGGAAGGGATAGAGAATAATGAAGATAAGATGCAGATTGATGCTACATAATCAACTAGCAATCCCTGGAAGTACAAGCATTACAGGACAAAATGTACTGACAAGAGCAATGGGCTACACTTCTGCACTGGCATTGTCTGTGTATTCTACTTTTTGGTAAGATTAAATATAGATCTAATCTTTTTTAGTAAATGGTGGGCGAGGGAGATAAGATGCAGAATGCTACACAATGAACCAATCCCTTTTCAAAATGTTCAGTCCTTACAAGAGGACTGTAGAGCTAAACCTCTTCAAAAGCATTGGGTTGATTCTAAATTTATGTAAGAGTCCATACGGATCTTATAATGTCCACCAAATGGGCGATAACGTGGCTAACATGTGCAGTGATGCTACATAATCAAACAGCTATGAAAGTAAGTATGGTCATACAGGGCAAGAGGTACTCACAAGAGCAATGCAGTGTGCATTATAGTTGCGAGATTCTGTGGTCCCCTGAGAATGAATGTTCTTCTGCTAACAGTTTTCGTACAAGTGAGACGTTAAGGCAAATGCAGAAATGTAGTTCAAATTGTGATGTGATATCATAGATAGTACCTTACGCTGCAGCCGAGACCAATGTGTAACAAGATTATTCCAGTCACCATCGGATAAATGTAGCACCGGAGACTTTACAGAAATTTCGTTTAGAGGCTTGCCATCAAAGTGCGCTTGCCTCAGGTAGGAACGATACTTCATCAACGAGTGCTTGAAAAGCGCAACCAACCCTTGCTCGTCTTCACAATCCAGTTTGGTCCTCGCCTATTTAAAAGAATGAAATCCTGTGTCTTCTGTCAGCAGAAACATATAAAGTAATGACCATGAATAACATTAGTACATTACTTACGCATAAGTTGCGGAGGAAGACTGGAAATTGTTCTGTGTCTGCGGTATAAGACCGTGTGAACTTTACAGGTACTAAAGATTACCGAAATACATCTGAACCATTAAGTGTAGGTAGCACTGAGCACACAACAAACCCTAATGATAGTCCTGCCTAATGAGTAATGAATCAATTAGAAAATGGGTGATGAGGAGTGGCTGCTGAGTGTTGAGGACTTATCTCAGGATAAATCGGGTTGGCTTAGTGGGTGCTGCACGCCTGAGCCCTGAACGGACTGGGAAGGTAGGCACGGCGGCGCGCCCGGGCAGCGGTGACGCTGGTGGGCGAGCGGCTCCTGACCTTCTGTTAGTCCGGCGTCTCCTCCTAGAGTCATGTCGTCCGGGGATGGCAAGTCGCCGGCGAGGCAGGCGGCTGGGGGCGAGTAGAGATCGGAAGCGTGCAGCAGAACAGAGGGGAATCGGGGCCTGGGATGACCCAAAATCCTAGGGTGGGCCGGCCCATCATGGGCACCCTGTAGAGATACACACCCGAGCGGCGAACATGCATTTTCGAAACTAATTTAGGAACATTTAGCTGACCAATTAAACGAATCTGTTTTAATAATATCAGATTCGTATTTGAACAACTAAGCTTGTTTAGCTTGATGGGTCGAGCAGTGCTATTATGACACGAAGCACGTATTCTGATTGTATAGTGATCATAAAAGGGGGAAACCAGAGTAATGATATTTAGCAGCCATTGTTTGCTTCGAACTAAGAACTAAATTCTAAGAGCTGAAAAGAAAGTAGAGTAACCAAGTTAAGATCTATTTTCTGGTTGAGATCAAAAAGTTGAGGAGATATGAAGTGCCACCTCTCTTGCGGCGCCGTGTAGGCATCGGGGGTGCGATGACTGTCGGTGGCGTTGAAGCAGATCTGCGACGGTAGACAGGTGCATCGGGGGATAAGTCACGTTGCGGTGGAAGAGAAGGTTGTGTGAGCGGCCCCGGCAAAGAGGACGACGACGCCGATGAAGCGAGAGTACATGATGAAGGCTCTTGGTCTGTCGCCGTGGATGAGAAACGTCCATCTCTAGCAGTGGACGACGCGGTCTTGGTAGGCGCTCTGGCATGGTGGAGGACGGTGGCGATGGATGTGGTGGAGGACGGCGGCGATGGATATGGTGGAGGACGGCGGCGATGGATGGGGTGGCGGACGGAGGCTGGTGTGGGGATGGTGTTCTAGCGCGGATGGTGTATGAATGGGAAAATGGAGGGAGAGGTACGGGGAACCATGTTTTTGGGAAGCGCCTGTCTGAAATATGGGAAAGTTACGAGCTTAGCCCCCGTGTAAAATTTGGACGTCTCGTCGGTTGGGGATACGACGGTAATCTCGCATCTCGCCAATATTTGCCCAGAGCGATTTCGGGCGAGGAGAGGGTGGTTGGCGCCCATGGTGTATGAACGGGGCTGACAGGTAGGGTGGTTGTGTCACGTCTGAGTGAAGTTACAAACCTGCCCCTATTGAAAATATTTGCCTACATCGATTTCGGCCGAGTCGAGTTTGTTTTGCCGCCCACCGTGTATGAATGGGGAAATGGAGGGAGAAACAGAGGTCTTTCGGACGAGCTTGAACCGAATGTGTTTTGTCGCCCATGTTTGGCGCCCACCGTGTCGGAATGGGCTCAGAGGCAGTCGTGTCACGTCTAATTGAAGTTACTATCCTACCCCTATTTAGAGCAGTGGAAGTCGGGCCGATGGATTGTCCGTGTAATGGGTAGACAGTAATTTCCATCTCCCAAACACTTGGCTTCGGGCAGCCGACGTTGGAGTGGACATTTTACCGCTTCTTTCGAATTTTGGGACAATAAGCATCCACGTTTACCCTGGCAACTAAATTTGAATCCATTTTGTATTCCTATATTAATCTTTATAAATCATTCCATGTGTTTTTATATATCTTTAAAAGGACGACAAAGATGTATTCGACTGTCATATATGAATATGGTTTACAAATGTCGATACTCAAATTCAGAAGCTAGAATCCAGTTTAAGGTGAATTCAAATATTTGGAACACTTCATGTCCAACTCAAATGTCACACGCAACATAATGTGTACTCCCATTTAGATATGTACACAAGCGATGTATCAAGATTCAAATACCGAGTCAATCAACCAAGAATGTACAGAACTAACAGACATATAAACACTTATAGAGTATATGGATCAATAATATCAACTAACATACATAAGCCAGGCCGCTGTACTTTTCTTTGCTACAACAACATCCTTTTTGTAGCCAAGCTACTACAGCATCTTGGCCCTTTCCGATGCGTGCCACTTATGGTCCATCTATACTACTATTATTGCTGAATGCACATTCAGCCCGATTGGCATATTTGTAGGTCTGGCACAGTAATCAAAATGAAATGTCTTCGAGTCTTATCAATTAATACAGACTTGTGCTCAAATAAAATTACAAACCAAAAAATAAAAAAAATTATTACATGATCTCTAAAACAAATGGTTTGATTGATTACATGAACAAACAACACAAAGGTTATTCAACGATGGAAAGAACATTTCACCTATGATTTACCAAGTGGGAATTTAATTTCCTTTTTTCCTTCAGGACCTTAACAATGTGGTCAGTCTCAGCTTGCTTCGTTTTGAAATCCACCAAATATTTAATGGTTGTCTTGAGTACTGCTACTGATTGTGCTGTTTGCTTCCTCAACATGTCAACTTCATCTCTAAGTGCAGAAGCAGAATCTCTTTCTACCACTAGTTTAGCCTCTAGAGCATCAGCAGTTGGCAATTCATAATGCACGATTGGGCCGGTGCCACTGCTGTGGATGATACAACGTCCATGGGGACCTCGCTCTTTGATCTTGGGCTAACCTATTTTGCCATTAAAGTTCTGATTGGATTCAGAAAAGTTGAAGTTAGCAAAACATCTCAACTGGGAGTTATAACAGCAAACCAGTTAAACAAACAAGGAATTAAAGAGTTTCAATTCGATGCTGAAAAGTAGTTATTAACATCATTGTAACCCGTTGTTGCAGCAGCAAAGCAGTTAAACAAACAAGTAGCTATTTAAGTTCAGGCAAACAGGTAATTCTTAACAGTAAGTATCAAACACATAGATAGGCGCAGTCTATAATAGGATTAACAGGTTGTGGCATTATGTAATCAGTAGCAAACTAAATTAAGCCAAGCAACGTAATTGAACAATTTTGCAATAAGTGGCTAACTAAAATTCCGAGAAGCAGGTAACTGAACTTAAGCTAGTTCTTTGTACAGGCACACTGCAACTTCTTTTTCGCTTACAAGGTTGTACGAAGGAATCCATGGCATCAATTGCTTGGATACGCAGTCCCAATACTTCTTTCTTCCCACACTACATTGGTAAGTCGAATGGTTAATCTGGTAAGATGGTGCGTCCTTGATATGTTATATGAGGACGTGTAGTCAGACTAGTTGTAGCCACACACATCACACTGGCTTTTACTGTATATTTCATGCGATTACTTTTGGCATATCTAGATCTAAGCAATCTACAATAGGATGAAAAGACTGGCATCCTTCACATTATTGGCGAACTTAGTTCATAGAAACAAGCAATTCAACCATTCTGTGGGTAAATCAAAAGCCCCACTGGAATATTTTTCACTACCCCTATCATACACGCAAAGAGGGGCGACGCCACCATAGGGGCTGGTATGGGCGGCCGCCTCGGGTGGCTCGAAAGTGTGCACCTAGTTTGAGTCGTCCAGGTTGGCCCAGGCTAGTTTGTCCCAATGCACGAGCAGGCAATGTAAAAAATGAAGAAAAATGTTTCAATTTGGATAGGCCAATAACATAAGTGCAAGGCAGGCCCTATAGCAGGCTCGCGGCCCAAGCGAGCGCCTCCCATATCGATCGACAGCAGGAAAAATCCCAATTCATCCGCTCCAGCCTCCAGTCTGGTTCGCTCCTAACCAGCCGCCGTTGGACAGACCGACACAGCACTTCCTCGCGCCCTCGTTGGAGGGCGGTCGCCGGGCTTCAAGCGAACGGAAGGACAAGAAGATGAAGATCCAACCCTGGGTGTAGCCTGCATGGGAGGCAGCGGCGGCAGCACGGGCATGGCATCGAGCTTGCGCAAACGGACAGTCACAGCTTGCAAGAGTAGCATGCGCAACGAGCAGGTACATCACATCCTTGATTATATCTAATTCAACTCTTCAATTTCTGGCCAATAGTTAAACCTGACAGTGTTGTAAAACTGCTTCTATGTAGGGAATCTATGAGAAAATGAAACCAATTTCTACTTATTTTATAACTCCCCCAATCAATACTGAACTGGCTGAATTTGATGTATCTAATCAAGTTTCCGGTGCAAACATCCAAGCTCATGTTGTTCTTGAGCCTGAAATGTCTAATGAACAGACTGCTAATGAAGGATTTGATGCAAACATTTTACATGCTCCTGGTGATGAACATATAGTGTCTAATGAGGCATCTAATGCAAGCATTTTGCAAGCTCCCATTGAAGGATTTAGTGTCTAATGATGATCTGCTATGTTGAGAGAGACATAGAGATTTGCAGGCATTGATGACAAGCAAATTATAATGCATTTTCATGGCTTGAGGAAACATCGAGGCCATCTACCAGAAAGTCCCCGTATCATGACAATGTAGCATAAATACTTTTATAATCTGTTGTTTGAAACTATTGGCATACTTGTGCAGGATAGATATATTGGTATGCATTGCGCACTGGTTATAGGTGCAATTACACTTCGATATTTTCAGCCAGAGAATGAATAATTCAAGCAGGTACAGACCATGTTTGTAGTCCTTGTACACCATGTTGCATTTTGTGTTTTTTGGTGCTTGCATCATTTAGTGTTTATAATCTGAACTACTTTGGATCATTAGCTGGTTTTCAAAGTGCATGTAACTTCACATTTCTCAAGTTATGTTGATTTCCGGAGTGCAAGTGCCTTCGTATTTTTTAAGTTAAATGTTCGCCCCTGGTAACTTGAATTCGTGGATCCGCCACTGCACACAAATCATACATGAATGCCAGTACAAATTAAATGAAATGCCGGGTCTTACGCTAGCTCGTTGTACAGGCTCACTGCAGCTCTGCTTGCGCTTGGGATGTTCCATGTACAAGTCCATGTTACCACTTGCTTGGATGTGCAGGCCTTGTGCTGCTCGCATCCCCCTCTGCATTTTTGACACGGCGAATGGCTGATCAAATAAGAGGAATCGACCTTGCGTTGTACCGGAGGACAGATACTTACAAGGTTATACGGGTGTGCAGGATGTGTACCAGATCCCGTAGCGCCGTCATGCTTCGCTAAAAAATGGATTTGCTTGTTTCAGATGATATCTCCAGAAGAAATAAGAGTTAAAGTCAGAGTTGGATAGGCGTGTAAGCTAAGAGAGCATTGAAAGGATATCCAAACATCGTCGGAACAGTGCACAAGGGAGTGATGTGTGGATACCTAGTTCGGGCCGGCGTTTGGGCATGCTCGCCTAGCTAGAGTGCGGGTCACTTCAGAGTCGTTGAGGGTGATGCGCTGGCGTTGGCTGGCCGTGCACGGATGCAGATCTTGAGTGGCAGCGGAGCGCTACGATGCGGTGGACGAGACCGTTGGTGAAGCCCCAGCGGCCTCGGGGGGCGGAGGAGCGACGATGTGCTCGGTGAAGTAGCCCCGGTGAGCTGGGAGACGGCGTCGGTGAAACGCACCTGATGCGGTGGAAGTCGGTGTCTGTGAGGCATGTCGGTTGCGCCGGCCGACGTTGTCGGTGGACCACCCGGTGCGGTGGACGAGGGCGTAGATGAGGTAGCTCCGGTGCGGTGGTGAAGCGTGACCGTCGTCGTCGTCCGGCACAGAGGTGGGGAAAGAAACGAGACGAGGGGCGATTCGGACTTTGCTTGGGTTGGCGGCGAATTAGGGATTTGAGCAATCTGGGAGCGGAAGGGGACCGTGGAGAAGGGAGATTTTGCAGGGCTGGAATAGGGGCCGCCAGATATTTCAATCCGAAACGTGGAAGCGCGAACTTATTTAGTCGTTGTCCTTTTTGGGGGGGAGGGGCGAGGGAGGGAGGGGGTGGGTGGGTGGGTGCTAAGCGTCCGTCCGACACACGCGACCACCACGAAACGACCCTGGTCTGCCTGGTGTGTCTACATTTGAGAATGCAAACGAATCTTCTTTCATTTGCAAAGGAATCTGTATGTATTACCATGCCCGTGTTTTCCTTGCAATAATTAGTCATTTGAAACGAGATACTATAAATTAATTAAAGAGGAGTTATTTGAAAAAAAATCGAAACGGTATCCACGCTAACGTGCATTAGAGTGTGTGTCACATAATTAGTTATTTGAATTAGAGTGTGTGTCACATAGCGATCTCCAATTCTAACGTGGATTTCGCATTTCACTGTATACACACTACTTTTTAATACAAATTCATATGTATATGATGAACACCATGGTAGTGAGAAAACTTTTGGATGGATTCAAACATATGACCTACAAAATAACACAACAAATCGAGTCAATGTCAACTTTTCGAAACCTGATATAGCACGAATTTGAAATAATTACCCATATGCATGGTCCTCAGTTCAAATCTTACAATGGACACCGAATTGAAACATCGATATTAAGTCTCGTACTATCTACATTCAAATGTTGTTTTTAGCCCCCCCCCCCGGGCACAAACGCTACATACTTCCTGTATCGGTCAATCTTCCTCTCCTAACCACCTTAGGAAGCTATCGGTTTCCAACACACATCCATTCTTTCTCTCCATGTTTCGATCTCTAACTCTCCCAACTACACAACCCCCTTTCTCCACTCTGTTACGAAATGTATTTACCTCACACACCCGCTGTAGCGACCAGACCTCAAACAGTCTACTCTCTGTGCATCAGTGTCATCCCTGGATCGGTAATGCTGACACGCACAGTACTTTGAAGGATTTATAACAGAGTAGCAATCACACACTTATTACATCGAATAGTTCAAGAGAACTCAATACAATAAATATGGCTTAAGGCCATCTAAAATACGATAACAGCAGAAGGCTTGGAAGATAAAGTGAGTCCATCAACTCCAACGGCATCACGGAGTATAAGACCACGACCTAAGGCTCCTTACTCGTCGTCTGAAAAGTCTGCAACATGATACGTTGCAGCCCGAAAACGGGTCAGCACATGGAATATGCTGGCAAAGTAACACATAGAGAGTAATGAACAGAATAATGCTATCACTACATGCATATTTGGCTGGTGGAAAGCTCTATGGTTACAATTTTGCGAAAAGCCAATTTTTCCCTACCATAAAGGAATAAATTTTATTTAACTATCATGGTGGTTGTTAAACATTGAGAAGGTACCTCCAACTCAATCCCAATTAAGAACGTGATTAACCCAATCAAATTAAATTAAGTAACATGATGATGAGATTCACATGATAATCCAAGAACCAGATACTCAAGATGTCCATAACCGGGGACACGGCTAATCATGATTAGTTTGTACACTCTGCAGAGGTTTGTGCACTTTTCCCCAGAAGACTCGATCGCCTCCGCTTGATTTCTCGCACTACATGGTGTTTGAGAAACGGATGACCGAGACACAGTCTTTCAGAAACACTACTCTTTACTCCGGGTGGGCCGTTACACCTACTTTCCCCTACATCTGCTAGCCCACCTCTTCAAGAGGTCATGTAACCTACTCAACTATGCTAGAGCCCATAATAGCTTGTGGCTGCACACGGAAGTTTCTAGCATGAATAATCTCATGATCCCTTTGAGTCTGGGTGGCGGTCCATAGGATGATCACACGGGTACTTCGGGATATCCAAAAATACAGGCAACACTGGTTTCTCCAGGGGCCTCAGTCCACCCAGATGTAAATTAAAGTAGCCACCTTAAGTTGAACCATAAATTAATAATCTCACATCTGTCATGAAGAATTCACTCAAACCCAGTCCACGTCTACGAGCATAGCATAGCAATATAAGCAAACGTAGAAGTAACTCCCAAAGGTTTGATAATAAACAGGACAATAGGTACTACCTCATCTACTTCCCAAAACCCACATATTAATCAGATCCTAATCATGCAACTGTTTGAGGCTTGATCTAATGCAATAAAACTGGGTGATGAAAAGTATGATCAAAGTGTTACTTGCCTTGCTGATGATCCGTGAAACCTAGAGACTCGTAGTAGAACGCTTCGCACTCCGGGTACTCTATCGCAAACAAACAATACATACATAAGCAATCAAGCAAGGGTGCACGAAATAAAACTCAAATTAAGAGATCAAACCAGAAAGTTCAACTTAAGAACTCCGGTTTGCAAAAAAATCAATTCAAACGAAGCAACGAAGGTCAAACGGCGAAAGAAACAAGCTTCATTTACTAATCTGGATCTAAGTCAAATTTTACAGCAGCAAAAACTTGTTTGAGTTGGTTAAACGGAAAGAGAATTTTGAGACGAAATTCTAGGCGCTTGAATCGCCTGATTCCGATAAACGAGCGAAAACTTATACTAAAACGAAAAACAGATCGGAAATCGCGATCAGGAATAATCGCGGAAAATCCGAGAAAAAGAAAAAATGACGAACAGGCTAACGATCGAACGTTCGCTGTCTGTAAAAAAACAAAAACCGTTCGTTAAAACGAACGAACGAACGGGCGTTCGCTATTTAACTAAACCAGAAAAAATAAACCGATCTATTATAAAAAACGCATCTCGGTTTCGAAATAAAACCGAACGGTTTGTCGAGAAAAACCGGCGGCTACCTCGGTTCACGTGACGGCGGCGGCGGCGAGCGGCTCCGGCGGGTGCCGGCGTCGGGCGAGAGGCGGTGGACGACCGCGGGGCTCCAGCGGGTGGCGCGTCGGGCGGCGCTGGGCGGCGGCTAGGGTTTTGGGGCGGCGGCGATTTGGGCTGAGGCGGGGCTCGGGCCGCGGCTTTAAAGGCCGGCCGGGCTGAGGTGTCCGGGTCGGACACGGCCCCTAAGGCGGTTGACTTTTAAAAAAATAAAAATTCGGACGTGCAGAAAAGGTAAGAAAATAAATACTAAACGGACTCCAAAAATCCCGAAATAAATTTTCCCCGTCGTCTAAAAATAAGCCGCACAAGATGAACATTTATTTGGGCCTAAAATGCAATTTTGAAAAACGAGTATTTTCTCGAATAAAATCAAATATTTGTTTTTAATATTTTTCCTCCAATATTTCATTATTTGTGGAGAAGTCATTTTATCCCCTCTCATATATTTTGATATGAAATATTTTCGGAGAGAAAAATAATTAAAACAAATGATCCTATTTTCAAAATTTGAGAAAACCCAAATATGAAAATAACGAAATCCCCAACTCTCTCCGTGGGTCCTTGAATTGTGTGAAATTTCTAGGATCACAAATAAAAATGCAATAAAATATGATATGCATGATGATCTAATGTATAACATTCCAAATTGAAAATTTGGGATGTTACAAACCTACCCCCCTTAAGATGAATCTCGCCCTCGAGATTCGGGTTGGCTAGAAAATAGGTGAGAGTGGTCCTTCCGTAGATCTTCCTCTCGCTCCCAGGTGGCTTCATCCTCGGTATGGTGACTCCACTGAACTTTGCAAAACTTGATAACCTTGCTGTGGGTGACTCGGCTGGCATACTCAAGAATCTTAACTGGTTTCTCCTCATAGGTCAAGTCACTATCCAGCTGTATCGCTTCCAATGGCACTGTATCTCTCAGTGGTATCTCAGCCATCTCTGCGTGGCACTTCTTCAGCTGAGAAACATGGAACACATCGTGAACTCCCGACAATCCTTCAGGCAATTCCAACTTGTAAGCAACTTCCCCCATACGCCCCAAAACTTTGTATGGTCCTACAAAACGTGGCGCTAACTTTCCCTTAACTCCAAAGCACTTTACTCCTTGAAGTGGTGATACTCGAAGATAAACTCTGTCTCTGACTTCGTAAACTGTCTCCTTGCGTTTAGAATCCGCATAACTCTTCTGCCTGGACTGGGCTATCTTCAGCCTATCGCGAATCAACTTCACTTTCTGTTCAGACTCTTTAATCAAATCTGGTCCAAACAACTGGCGGTCTCCAACTTCGTCCCACAACAACAGTGTCCTGCACCTCCTTCCGTACAGAGCTTCGAAAGGGGCCATCTTCAAACTGGATTGATAACTGTTGTTGTAAGAGAACTCTGCATATGGCAAATTGTCGTCCCAACTAGATCCATAATCTAGCGCACAAGCTCTCAGCATGTCCTCCAAAATCTGATTGACTCTCTCGGTCTGTCCGTCTGTCTGTGGATGAAAGGCTGTACTGAACTCTAGCCTGGTACCCAAAGTCTCGTGCAACTGATTCCAAAACTTTGAAGTAAACTGGGTTCCTCTATCTGATACAATGGTCCTCGAAACTCCATGCAGACATACGATCCTGGTCATGTATATCTTTGCCAACTTAGCACTTGTATAAGTGGTCTTTACTGGGATGAAATGAGCTACCTTCGTCAAACGATTGACTACAACCCATATCGAGTCATAGCCTGAACGAGTCCTGGGCAATCCTGTGATAAAATCCATGCCTAGCTTATCCCACTTCCATTCGGGTATCGGCAATGGTTGTAGCAATCCTGCTGGCTTCTGATGCTCTGCCTTCACTCTCTGACATACATCACAAACTGCTACATACTCCGCAATATCCTTCTTCATTCCGGTCCACCAGAAAGTATCCTTCAAATCCAAATACATCTTGGTATTTCCTGGGTGAATCGAATATGGTGAATCATGGGCCTCTTGCAGAATCAACTTCCTGATCTTCGGATCATTGGGCACATAAACGCGGTCCTCAAACCATAAGGTATCGTGTTCATCCTCATGAAATCCCTTGGCTTTTCCTTTACTCATCCTTTCCTTTATCTCAGCAATTTCCTTGTCTGTTTTCTGAGCTTCTCTGATCTTATCCATCAAAGTAGACTGAATCTCCAATGCTGCTACAAAACCTCTTGGAACTATTTCCAAACATAGTTCACGAAGATCCTCTGCTAACTTCTTGGGTAACTCTCCGGTCATGAGCGTGTTGACATGGCTCTTGCGGCTCAATGCATCGGCTACTACGTTAGCCTTCCCTGGGTGATAATGCAATCTCATATCATAATCCTTAATGAACTCCAACCATCTCCTTTGCCTGAGATTCAACTCCTTCTACGTGAAAATGTACTTCAAACTCTTGTGATCCATGTACACCTCACAATGGTTTCCGATGAGAAAATGTCTCCATGTCTTCAACGCATGCACTACAGCTGCTAACTCCAAATCATGTGTAGCATAATTCAACTCATGGGGTTTAAGCTGTCGTGAGGCATATGAAACAACTCTTCCCTCCTGCATTAGCACTGCTCCAAGTCCTCGACGAGAAGCGTCGCAATATACTTCATAATCCTTGTGTTGATCTGGCAGAATCAACACTGGCGCTGTAACCAAACGTTTCTTCAAGTCCTAGAAACTAGCCTCACATTCCTCAGTCCAAATGAATTTGGTGTCCTTCTTCAACAACTCCGTCATAGGCCTTGCAATCTTCGAGAAATTCTCGATGAATCTCCGGTAATATCCTGCGAGTCCAAGAAAACTCCGAATTTCTCCAACTGTCGTGGGTGCTTCCCAATTTGTCACAGTGTTAACCTTGGTGGGATCTACTGTTATTCCTTCTCTAGATATAACATGTCCAAGGAATCCAACTTCCTTTAACCAAAACTCGCACTTGCTGAACTTGGCATATAACTGATGTTCTCTGAGCTTTCCAAGTACCAAACGCAAATGCTCCTTATGGTCTTCTTCATTCTTCGAATAGACCAGAATATCATTAATGAACACTACGACAAACTTATCCAAAAACTCCATAAACACTTTGTTCATCATGTTCATGAAATAGGCAGGTGCATTAGTCAGGCCAAATGACATAAGGTGTACTCATATAGCCCATACCTTGTGGTAAAAGCTGTCTTCGGTATATCCTGTTCTCGAATCTTCAACTAGTGGTATCCTGATCGCAAATCAATCTTGGAAAATACTTTAGCTCCTTGTAGTCGGTCAAACAGATCATTGATCATTGGCAGTGGGTACTTGTTCTTGATTGTTACTTCATTCAATCCATGATAATCAACAACCATCCTCAACGATCCATCTTTCTTCTCCACTAGAAGTACGGGTGATCCCCAAGGTGACGAACTTGGGCGAATATATCCTTTATCCAGTAACTCCTTAATCTGCTTCTTAATTTCTTCCAAATCCTTAGCGGGCATCATGTACGGTCTCTTAGATATTGGCCCAGTGCCTGGCAAAAGCTCAATCAAAAACTCGATGTCTCTATCTAGTGGCATGCCTGGCAACTCCTCTGGAAATACGTCAGGGAATTCCTTCACCACTGGTACTTCCTCCTGTACAACTCCTGATAAGTAATTCACTTGAGTCCTCTTCGGCACATGTCGGGATACATACTTAATCCTTCTTCCTTCTGGGGTAGTAAGCAAAATCGTCTTACTGGCGCAATCGATGTTTCCTCCATACATCGATAGCCAATCCATTCCCAAAATCACATCCAAACCTTGTGACTCCAAAACTATTAGGTCTGAGGGGAAAACATGCCTACCTATGGCCAATGGCAACTGTAAACATCCTTGGCTTGCCATATACTCTGCTCCTGGCGAGGTTACTAACATAGGTGTTCTAAGAACTTTGGTGGGCAACTTAAACTTATCCACAAATCCCCTTGATATGTATGAATGTGATGCACCAGTATCAAAAAGAACGATTGCAGTAAATGACTTAACCAAGAACTTACCTATTACTGCATCAGGCTGCGCTTCAACCTCCTCCACATTAACGTGGTTCACCTGTCCCCTGTTGAAAGGGTTTGGCTTCTTCCCCGATCTTCCATTGCCATTTCCATTCTTTGCTTCTGGACAATCAGTGGCATAATGTCTAGTCTTCTGGCACTTGAAACAGGTAACGTGGCTTAGATCCCTCTTGGCTGGGGTTGATGGGTTGGTACGGTTCTGTCCGTTGCTTCCTCTGTTCCCATTGCCATTCTTGGGGCCACTATGATTGTGCGAACTTCCTCCATTGTGATTGTGACCTCCATGGTTATGCTGAAGGTGTCCTCCCGAGTTCGGGGTAAAACGAGGCTTCTGGTGAGCTCCTGTACTGTACTTTCCTTGTCCATACTTCCTCTTACGACTCTCAATCTGCTGCTGCTTCCCTTCAATCATGAGAGCTCTATCTACCAACTCCTGGTAGTTGTTAAAAGTTGCCACCATCAACTGCATGCTCAGCTCATCATTCAGTCCTTCCAGAAACTTTTCCTGCTTAGTTGCATCCGTAGCAACGTCATCTGGGGCATAACGTGCTAACTTACTAAAATCCTCCACGTACTGGCCAACGGTACGTCCTCCTTGGCGTAAGTTGCGAAACTCACGCTTCTTCATGGCCATAGCTCCTGCTGAAACATGGGCAGTACGGAAAGCTTGCTGAAACTGGTCCCATGTGACAGTGTCAATGGGTTGAGTGGCTGTGTAATTCTCCCACCATGATGCTGCGGGTCCATCAAGCTGATGTGCGGCAAAACGCACTCTCTCCGCATCTGTGCATCCTGCAGTGGTCAGCTCCCTTCCAACCTTGCGGAGGCAATCATCTGCCACAATCGGCTCGGTGCTACTGGAAAACACCGGCGGATTCAGCCTAAGAAATCAGGCTAAGTGATCAACAGGTGGTGGTGGTGGGTTGTTGTTGTTGTTGCCTTGGTTTTGAACTAGCACTTGCATCAGGGCATTCTGCTGCTGAATCAACTGAGTGATCTCCGGTGGGAAAACAAATCCGGTGTCGCGTCTCGGAGGCATCTGATGGGTTTAGAAAAGATGAGAAAATAGGATAGAATGAGATCTAGAGGGAAAACACTACCCATATGCACATGATACAAACACAATCATATCACTCCAATCAATTCAAACAAGGCATACAATCGATCTAACTATCGTAACAAAGTGCTTGGACTATAATATATACATGGTGGAATACTACTACTAATTTGGTGGTCTACTAGAAAAATTGCTCAGTCGAAGACTCCATGATATCTGCTCCGGCTTCATCCTCCAAATCATCCTCACTGGGGTCCGAGTCGGTGTCGTCAATGATGATGTAATTCTCTGGGCAAGTAGAATCGTCATCATCTCCTCCTGGTGCTGGGTCTCCCATGAAAACTCCTAGCTTCTTTGTCAGGTCGTCATTCTTCTCCACTAGTGCGATGATTTCCTCCATATAATCCTCGCGTGTAGCCTTGAGTTCTTCCTCCAGTTCCATGATCCTAGTCTTTGCCTTCTTCAGTTCTATCATGTCTGCGCACATCTGGTTCTCCTGGCGACGAATGTGCTGGTTTAACTCCTGGATGAAAGCTGCAATAGATCTATCCTTCCTGGTACTGATCATCTCCCATTGCTCGTCTCGGCGCCCACAAATCTGATAGATAGTATCCTTGAGATCATTGTGGTACACTTCTCTAATGCGTCCCATGGTGATGTGGGCTGCCATGCTCTTTCCTAGACTCCAGGTTGGTGCATCAAAGGAAAACTCTATGGGCTCAGGGATTGGCGTGAACGTCCTTCCTGGAACTTGAACTTGAATCATCCGGCGCTCCTCTTCTGGTAGTTTGGCGTTGTAGGTTCCGGTGAAGCTTGGTATTCCGATGTTCAGGTACTTAGTAACTTCCTTCAAGTGTCATCCAAAAGGTGTATCCTCATCTGGTTGCGCGAACTTGTTCCTTGCATCCGCCATCCTAAAAGAGTGGAAGAAAGGAGAGGAGTCGGAAATGAGAAGAGAGTAGTGATCTAGGGCTTTAGCTTAGTGGTCGTGTCCTACAGTCAGCGTGTGCTCTGATACAATCTCTGTAGCGACCAGACCTCAAACAGTCTACTCTCTGTGCATCAGTGTCATCCCTGGATCGGTAATGCTGACACGCACAGTACTTTGAAGGATTTATAACAGAGTAGCAATCACACACTTATTACATCGAATAGTTCAAGAGAACTCAATACAATAAATATGGCTTAAGGCCATCTAAAATACGATAACAGCAGAAGGCTTGGAAGATAAAGTGAGTCCATCAACTCCAACGGCATCACTGAGTATAAGACCACGACCTAAGGCTCCTTACTCGTCATCTGAAAAGTCTGCAACATGATACGTTGCAGCCCGAAAATGGGTCAGCACATGGAATATGCTGGCAAAGTAACACATAGAGAGTAATGAATAGAATAATGCTATCACTACATGCATATTTGGCTGGTGGAAAGCTCTATGGTTACAGTTTTGCGAAAAGCCAATTTTTCCCTACCACAAAGGAATAAATTTTATTTAACTATCATGGTGGTTGTTAAACATTGAGAAGGTACCTCCAACTCAATCCCAATTAAGAACGTGATTAACCCAATCAAATTAAATTAAGTAACATGATGATGAGATTCACATGATAATCCAAGAACCAGATACTCAAGATGTCCATAACCGGGGACACGGCTAATCATGATTAGTTTGTACACTCTGCAGAGGTTTGTGCACTTTTCCCCAGAAGACTCGATTGCCTCCGCTTGATTTCTCGCACTACATGGTTTTTGAGAAACGGATGACCGAGACACAGTCTTTCAGAAACACTACTCTTTACTCCGGGTGGACTGTTACACCTACTTTCCCCTACATCTGCTAGCCCACCTCTTCAAGAGGTCATGTAACCTACTCAACTATGCTAGAGCCCATAATAGCTTGTGGCTGCACACGGAAGTTTCTAGCATGAATAATCTCATGACCCCTTTGAGTCTGGGTGGCGGTCCATAGGATGATCACACGGGTACTCCGGGATATCCAAAAATACAGGCAACACTGGGTTCTCCAGGTGCCTCAATCCACCCAGATGTAAATTAAAGTAGCCACCTTAAGTTGAACCATAAATTAATAATCTCGCATCTGTCATGAAGAATTCACTCAAACCCAATCCACGTCTATGAGCATAGCATAGCAATATAAGCAAACGTAGAAGTAACTCCCAAAGGTTTGATAGTAAACAGGACAATAGGTACTACCTCATCTACTTCCCAAAACCCACATATTAATCAGATCCTAATCATGCAACTGTTTGAGGCTTGATCTAATGCAATAAAACTGGGTGATGAAAAGTATGATCAAAGTGTTACTTGCCTTGCTGATGATCCGTGAAACCTAGAGACTCGTAGTAGCACGCTTCGCACTCCGGGTACTCTATCGCAAACAAACAATACATACATAAGCAATCAAGCAAGGGTGCAAAAAATAAAACTCAAAATAAGATATCTAACTAGAAAGTTCAACTTAAGAACTCCGGTTTGCAAAAAGAATCAATTCAAACGAAGCAACGAAGGTCAAGCGGCGAAAGAAACAAGCTTTGTTTACTAATCTGGATCTAAGTCAAATTTTACAGCAGCAAAAACTTGTTTGAGTTGGTTAAACGGAAAGAGAATTTTGAGATGAAATTCTAGGCGCTTGAATCGCCTCATTCCGATAAACAAGCGAAAAGTTATACTAAAACGAAAAACAGATCGGAAATCGCCATCAGGAATAATCGCGGAAAATCCGAGAAAAAGAAAAACTGACGTACAGGCTAACGATCGAACGTTCGCTGTCTATAAAAAAACGAAAACCGTTCGTTAAAACGAACGAACGAACGGGCGTTCGCTATTTAACTAAACCGGGAAAAAAATAAACCGATCTAATATAAAAAATGCATCTCGGTTTCGAAATAAAACCGAACGGTTTGTCGAGAAAAACCGGCGGCTACCTTGGTTCGCGTGACGGCGGCGGCGGCGAGCGGCTCC
>NC_057799.1:420662615-420688797 GCF_018294505.1 Triticum aestivum | reverse complement strand
GCAATGTGTGCGAGAGAGGCCTAAAGATAATGTGCGTGCCGGAGACACGTAGGCACATATATGTGCGTATAGAGGGCTAGTAGAGACCGTGCGTGTGTATATATGCATGTGAGACAAATAGTGTTTTCCAACTGAGATTAGTGAAAAGAGTGGTACATAGTAGTCAGAAAGAGAGAGAGAGATACAGAGAGAGCATGTGTGTGAGACTCCCCGACACCTCGAGAGAGATTGTGAGCATGTGTGAAAGAGAAATGCTGATGCATATAAAGTGTGTGCACTTATGCGGTAGATAGAGAGATATATAGCGTGTTTGTGAGAACGGGCCGAGGCATAGTGCATCTATGTGTAAAAGGCGGTTCTACGCATTAAATTAAAATATAAATGGCATTATTATTTTTGGATGAGACCATGAATTTTGCAAATTGCGTATGGACGAAAATCGGTCTATCAGACACCCATACTCTATTGAATTCTAGCATGTGCATGTGTTTATTTCATATTATCGATCCATAGAGTGAGAGCGGTTTGAAATACAGGCAATGGATGCTTTTGCAATTCATATATAAACATTAATTAGTGCACTCCATGTTGTTAGTGTGAAGCACTTTATACATTTGTCACTTGCATGGATACATTCCAAATTGCTTGCTATGAAATAGAATACATGTCGAATTCAACATAAAGGGGGTTTCGAAGATTCGAATTCATAGGAAGTGCATTCATCTATTTGAACCCGAGATAATGGCATTTGTAAATCAGATGTAAAAGGGGGCATCAATCTTTGTTGTGCGTTTGAACATGCTATATATATTCATACGCATGTCTAACTTTTTTTTTGCAACCAAGGAGATTATATCTGGAACCATGCATGAACTGAGGTAAGTTGCATATTTTTTAATATATACTCGTGTACAATGTATATTCAAATGTACCACCTCAATTCCAAAATAATCGTAGCTTTAGGATTTTCAAGAGTAAAGATTTGTGAAGTTTGAGAAATCCTGAATGTTCAATTCAAGAGAACCGAAAACGTTAATGTTTCTGCTCCCAAATATTGAATGAAGCGCCAAATAGGCCTCTGGTCACCCGAAACCACGCGAGAATAATGTTTGGTGGTAGGAAATTACTGTCCTGACTCTGGCCCATGTAGCCTATCGGCCCGATGTCCAAAGGTCTAAACCGGGGTAGGTTTGTAACTTCACCAAGACGCCAGTCTCAACCGCCTCCGAGAAGCATTCATACGCCATGGGCGCCTAAACACCCATGCGCTCGGCCGAAATCTATCCCGCCCACATTTGGGACACCTGAGATTACTGTCCTACCCCTAACCCGCAATATGTCTGAAATTTTAGATGGGGGCAAAGTTTGTAACTTTCCCCAAATTTCAAACAAGCGCGTCCCAAACCGAAACATTGTTCCCCCTTAGTTCCCCGCCTCCCTCCGTTTCCCCATTCATACTCCGTGGGCGCCAAAATGCCCTCTCCACCAGCCGCGAAACCCCAGCCTCCTCCGTCCTCCACCCCATAGCGCCCAATCCACCGCCGCCCAACTCCATCACGCCGGAGTCGGTACCCCGACGTCGTCGTCCAATGCAACCGCAACCGCAACCACAATGCCCTCAAGGACTTAGCAGCTGAAGCCGAGGTAGAGCTGCCTCCACGACGCCGACGCCGGCGTGCGCCATACCAGAACCACTCCGACCACGCCGTCCTGCGCCTCACTGCTGCCGCTCCACTGTCACAACCGTCCACCGCACCGGAGCTGTTCCCGCTACGCCGTCGTTCGCCGCCTCGGATCTGCTTCCCCGCTGCTGACAGACGGCCACCGCACCACACTCAACAACTTGGCCATGGGTTCGTCCAAGGCTGCACCGTCCTCCATAACTTCTCGTTTCCAGCGAACCACAAGAAGATCGTTGGAAAAACAGAAGGAGGACACAACACTGCCACCAGAAAGAGGTACTCCTCTTCCCTTATTCGTGCAAACCTTACGTCTCTGCTCACACCGTATTCATCCCACAAAAGAAACTAGTTGATCTCTTCTTACTGCATCTTCTTCGTGATACTAAATGCACAAGGTTTCCTCCCTTTACTATTTCACCTTTGCTAGAGGTCAGTAGCCCGCCTGGATTTCAATTCAGGGTCAGTCAAACCGCCATTAAAAGAAGCAGCACCCGCTTAGGCGCGCGGAGCACCTAGTCCGCCTGTTCGCCGGGGAAGCGGCGCATCGGTGTCTATCATAGGGGTGTGGGGCGCAGGAGCTTCTTGCGCCCGATCTGGAGGTCGGTGGGGCTTGAATGGATTGCCGGGGGGCGGTGCTAAGCACGGCGGTGCAGTGAGGTCGAGGGAAGGGCGTAGGCAGGGGACTGGGCCGGTGGTCGCTGCCGTTTCAAGGAAGATCGTCAACACTGACTGGCTGGAGGTCGATGAAGGCGATCTGCCTGTTCTTTGTACATCGAACGACGCAGAAAAAATGGACTGACCTATTTGTTTTCAGTCGAATGTTATTTTCATAGAATCCTGTAGTAATTTAGTGTGCCATGCATGTTGTAGAGCTATCATATGTCTCCCGTCATTTATTTCTCACCGACCTGCTATCTACTACCTTTACACTGTACTAATTGTGCACACACTTCACCCATACTCACAATATTGTTTTTTATGCATGGGTATTTCAGACTCTGACGCAGTGTTGATGAATACTGAAAAGAAAAGACAGAAGTTGCTCCAGTGTAATTCGAAGATAAGCACTAAGCGTTTCAGCGCTCTAAAGGATGCAGTGTCAACAGTTGGAGATAGTAAACGTAGCTCTGCAGTTGATGATCTCAATTGCCACACACAACCATCCTAGGTGCTTGCTTTAACTTCGCGCTGTCAAATGTGGTTGCATGTTGCATATGGTGTCTAGCTTGTGTTGCTTCCAAGTTGGTTAAATTGCATCTGCTTACTTTACACATTATACCTTTGATAATGACATGCCTTCCTGTTTTTGATACATACTACATATGCCTATTAACCATGTTCGTACATCAAACTAATGCTCTTTTGTATCCCTCGTCAATCACTTATGATGAGACAGTCACCCGGGTGGGTTACTGTGAGACGCCATACTCGTTTAAAGAGTGCAGTGTCATCCTCCCCACATGATTCTCAAGAAACAGCAAGGCTAAATGAAGATAGTCAACGTAGCTCTCTAGTTGATGACCGCAATTCCCCCACACCACCATCACAGGTGCTTGCTCTAACTTTGCAGTGTGATATGTGGTTGCATGTTGCATAGGGTGTCTAGCTTGTAATGCTTCTAATTAGGGTAAATTGCATCTGCTTAGTTTATACATTATACCAGTGAATATGACACGCCTTCCTATTTTTGGTACACACTACATCTATGTGTTAACCTTGTTCTTACATGAAACTACCTCTCTTTTGTATCCTGCATCAATCCCTTACGATGAGTCACCTTTATTCGTTGCATATTGCATATTATTTCTAGCCTGTTGCCATGTATTGCTTCTAATTTGGTCAAATACATTTGTTAGGGCACCCTTTTAATTTGGCAGTGTGATATTGGTTTCATCTTTCATATGGTTTCTAGCTTGCATTGATTCTAACAAGTTCAAGCACCTTGTGCTTAGTTTACACTTTATACATCATACATGTCAATATGTCATGCCGTCCTGTTTTTCATACATATTCCATCCTCCTATCATGCGGCTGCCTTACATGAAATTAGTGTTCGTCAGTATCATGCATCAATGAGTTCTGAATAGCAAATTTTATTCCTTTTTCTTGTGGGTTTGACTTGACAAGGCAAAATCAAGAAAGAGGAAGGAAAAGAGTAAGGAAGGCGATGATGGTGGTCCTCTGCAGCAACGTAAACGGAGCATCTGTACCAATTCTCCTTGTACCGATAGTGCATTACAAGGTCCAAGTCTCTGCTCCCCTACTCCACCATCCAAGGTGCTTGCTCTAACTTGGCAGTGTGATATCTGGTTGCATGTTGCATATGGTGTCTAGCTTGTATTGCTCCTAATTAGTGTAAACTGCATTTGCTTAGCTCACACATGATAGGTGTGAATATGACACGCTTTCTTGTTTTTGGTACGTACTATATCTGTCTATCACACCATGTTCTTACATGAAACTACTCTTCTTGTGTATCCTGCATCGGTCACTTATGATGGATAAGTTGGTAGTGTGATATTGGTTTGCGTCTTGAATATGATTTCTAGCATGTATTGCTTCTAGTTTGATGAATGCCACCTATGACGAGACAATTTTAACTTGGCAGAGTGATATTGATTGCAACTTTCATATGGTGTCTAGTTTGCAGTGCTTCTAATTTGTTGAAGTGCCTTCTGCTTAGTTACCACATCATAGGTGTGAATATGTCAAGCCGTCCATTTTTTTGTACATATTCCATCCTCGTATCATGACTTTGCCTTTCATCAGAGTAGTGTTCGTCAGTATCATGCATCAATGAGTTCTGAAGAGCAAATTTTATTCCTTTTTCTTGTGGGTTTGACTTGACAAGGCAAAATCAAGATATGAATGGTTTTGAAACCAGACTATCAGACATTCGCTTCGTTGTTCAAGAGCAATGGCGGAAAAAAGGTGAAGATCATGCTGCTCCATCAGATTCTACAGCCTAAAACATTAGCACTCAGGTCAAATGATATGTGTTTCTATACATCTGATGGTGCTTTTATCTACAAGGACTGTAAACTTTATGTAAACTTACAGCCTAAAACATTAGCACTCAGGTGAATTTATTTTGTTGTGATACAACATTTATGATGCTTCCAAAGGCTGCAATAATTACAATGTTATTTTTGTATAGTGTAAGTTTATCTTAGTAATGTATTCGGCTGAAAGCTTCCTAGGAGCCCAACATGCCAACATTCGTCGGGCCCATTCCAATTGGGCTAAAAACGATTATGGGCCGAAATTTGCATGTAGCCCACTAAAAATATTTGGTTCTAAATCAGCATAATATTTCATATTTTTCTGGTAGGCCTGTGCCCATAGTGGGCCTTTAACAGGCCTAAACATAATTTGGGCCCTCAGTAACAATAGGCCATTTACAAGTGTAAATATCTCGAGCCCATAAAAAACATGGGCCTTTAAAAGACTGAAAGTGAGATTGGGCCCATTTACGATGCGGATCTTTCACAGGCCGAAATTCGGACGGGCCATAAATGCGCCGACCTAATACACAAGCCTTTAACAGGCCGGAAGTTCGGTCGGGCTAGATTATCGTCATTTTTATTTGGTCCGTTAATGGCCCGATGTGACGTTGGGCCACATATGGCCCATGGATTTCGTCCGATGTTAACAGACCGAAAATCACAACAGACCGAAAGTGGCGCAAATCTATAGTGGGCCTCTAACAGGCCGAATGTCAGACATGGCCGAATATGACCCAAATCCTTCACGGTCGTTTATGGGACGAAAGTTTCAATGGCCTGTAAATGGGCCCAAATGAAGCAGGACCTTTAACAGGCCGGAAATACACCGGGCCGTAATTCGGCCCATATACTTAGCGGACTTTTAACGGGCCAGAAGTGACCATGGGCCGCGATGATGACAAGTTTAGGACAGGCCGTTGACGGGCCGATTTGACACTAGCCGTACGAGCCTTAACTAAGAATGTTGGGCCTTTAGCTGGGCCGGCCCATTATGGTCCGCAAAATCTCACGGGCCTTTAGCTGGGCCGGCCCATTATGGCCCGCAAAATCTTGTGGGCCTTTAGCTGGGCCGGCCCATTATGATACACAAAATCTCGTGGGCCTTTTGCTGGGCCGGCCCATTATGGATCGCAAAATCTTGTGGGCCTTTAGTTGGGCCAGCCCATTTAAACTTTATGGGCCACTTTTGGGCCGGTCCATGTGTCAACATATCATAGGCGCATCTCGCCCATTGGATGAGTGACACCTGTGCCAACGCGGAGCTGACACGTGTTTCCGTCAGCCAATCAGAATTTTACACCTGGAAAATCCCCATTGGTCGGGGCTGTTAACGGGTTGTCGGATCCAAAACCGGACCTGATAGCTTAACGGTGTTCCGTTACGGTGGATGCCACGTGTCGGTCACCCTTGACGAAAGCACTTCTGTGACGCGTGATTTATCGTCATGGAAGTGGACACTTCCGTGATGATAATTTTAGTAATGTCATGGAACACTTCTACGACAGCACAGGTATGACTATCTTCATTCTGTCATAAATTTGTCATGGATGTACATGCATGACAAAAAATGCGACCTACTGTGACAAACACGTATCATCACGGAAGTGTATTTTTTTTGTAGTGTGAGGAGGTCTTGCGTCGTCCGCCTCGCGAGGCTTGGCCCCTCGCGAGGGTCTTGAGTGCTTGCTGGTGAAGATGGGCCATACGGGCCCGCTCGCAGAGCCATGCCGTGGGCCGCAGGCAGGCAAGTCTGGGGACCCCCGTTCCCAGAACGCCGACAGTAGCCCCCAGGCCCAAGGTGCGCTCGGACTTGGCTTAGGCGAAGCCAAAGGGCAAGTGCGGAGTGCCGCGGGCCCCATCAGCCTGCGGCCTTGGTCGACGCGTGGCGGTTGATTGGACGTGGGCGTCTCCGCTTCCCTGTGCTGCCTCGGCAACTGCCCGATTTGACGAGTCCCTGCTGCATGCAAGGAAAAACCATCATTACCTGTGATGGGGGGGGCGCTGGTTGGCCTTCTCCTGCTATAAATGGGGAGGGGGCAAAGCCCCCGTTGCCCATTTGTTCCCATTCCGCTCGCTTCTCCCCCTCTGCTCCATTGCCAGTAGCGACTCCAATGGCGCCCATCCGAAGGTTTTCCACTGCGGAGAAAGGGAAGGCTCCCCACGGCGAGCCAAGGCCGCTTTTGCCGAAGAAGAGGCCGGTCCATCGCCGCGACGTGGTGATGATGCCGGAGGTGACAAGGCCTTGGTGCGAGCGGCCTCCCCCGGGGTATCCGTTACCCCTGTACGCCCAAGCCGTAGGCTCAGGAGGAAGAGGCGGCGAGCGGCGCCGTCTGCGCCGCAGCCATGGTCGCCGCACCACGGTGGCGCGCGTCGCCGCCCCCGGAGTCCACGTTGCGGACTCTTCGCGCGAACTCGTGCTGTGGGCGGCGATGCCTCCGAGCACTTGGATCCGCTTCCCTTCCTTCTTCTCTGCCGAGATGCCGCCAAGAGGGCCCCTCGAGCTTTGGCTGCAACATGCCGACTGCGACGCACTGGCGACTGGAGCGGAAGTCGAGGCCGTTCCCTCGGGCAAGATCTTCATGACCTGAGGCTTTGGCGAGGTTGCTCGAGTGTGCCGCATGGAAGGCTCCCTCGCGATCCACTTCGAGTACGACGACGCCTCCACACTGTCCTTCAAGGTCTTTGACGCGGAAGGCCGCCGCCTGGAGTGCTGCTCCGGGAGGGGCCGTCAGGACGGCGCCCCAGCAGGGGCAGGGCCTGCTGTCTGCGCCGCCAGCAGCCCCTCTGGAAGCGACGCTTGGGAGTCCAGCGATTCTCCCGAGCTCTATGTGACTCCGGAGACGAGCGACGACAGCTATGTGCCCCCCAGCTTTAGCCGCGCCAGGAGCAAGGCCGCAGCGTCTGGCCGTCGCTGATCTGGATGAGGTTGGCGCCAGCCTCCTGTGGCCCATTGTTGATGATGGCGTCTTCCGCCGGGTGTGTGTAGATAGGGCTCCTAGAAGTTCTTTCCTTTTGTTCCCTGCGAGGAATCGAGAATTACCCCATAGGGGCGTGCAAAGGGTCCGCAATGTCCTTTGTTGATATTATCCTTGTTATGAAACTATGCATGTGCTTGTCCCGTTCTGGCTCGGTTTCCCCTTTCCAACCTCGCAACGGCTTGGTGTTCTACGCTGATAGGTCCCGGTCTCCAGGCAGGCTTCAGCCGTCGCTGGTATGCCAGGTCGCGATGCCGTGGTCAAGGCCAGGAGGTGAGTGGCCCGAGGTCCAGTAAGAGCCCCTGAGTGGCGATGCTCAGGAGGTCCCCTTTAGCATGCAAGCGGCCGCCGAGAGGTAGGAAAGGGAGACTGCGTTGCCGTAACGGGGCAACACAAGTGAGAATCTTATGTGGTAGCGATTAGTTGATCCGAGCGTGGAACTTATCTTGGTAGTCCTGGGTTGGTCCTTCACGAGGCGCAAAGCTCGTGCGTAGGTGGTTGTACCATAGCCAGGTCCGGCCCGTACGAGTCTCTTCCCCACGTTCTCCTTCGTGCTCTACGTCCTCAGGTCCCGGCCCTCGAGCGAGCTCAGCCGCCGCTAGTATGCCAGGTCACGATGCCGTGGTCAAGGCCAGGGGGTGAGGGCTGGAGAGCCAATAAGAGCTCTTGAGTCGCGATGCTCAGGAGCCCCCCTTTAACGCGCAAGCAGATTACATGGGAGAAGAGGGAGCCCGCAGTGCCGCCCGCTGTGGTCCTCAGGAGGTTCCTCCAAGCCAGCACAAAGAAGGGCACAGATTGCCATTATGATTGCCGGCCGGCCGCTGGTCGCTCTGGAAGGGAACGAAGGCAGTGAGGGCCTGGTGAGGTGACGCGCGCGGGGCGTGCCGCGGGCCAGAGCTCGACCGCTCAGATTTGTCGATGTTGCAGGGACGGACTCATGCGCAAGCGCCGCGCCGGTGTGAGCAGCTTCCGTGGTGGGCGACAATCGAGCAGGTGATAGTCATAGATAGATTAAGCATGGAAAGCAAACTGGCTCAAGTAAACGCAGGGAAGATACATGCCACTGGGTCAGGCCCGAGCGACTTGGGGATGATGCAGCCCGAGGGGCGCCGCCAACAAGGTAAGCTAATGACATAAAAAAGAGGATACATGCCACAGGGACGGGCCCACGCGGACTGGGAATGATGCAGCCCGAGGGGCGCTCCCAGCTAAACAAACTTGGAAAATGTCACCTGGTTCTGTTGTTGAAGAAATGTTGAGGTAGCTGAAGATCCGTGGTGAAGGGGTTACTTCTCATGAGCCGCCGGGGCCTTGAGCCTCAGGAGGCTCCATGGGTCCGGGCGGTTCCTTGAGGACCGTCTCCATCTCCGCCAGGACGGCGCGGTGCCTGGCCTCCCGAGAGGCCAAGATGCTCCGCAAGTTGCGCTGGAAGGTAGATACCACGCTCGGCAGGCCGAAGGGCATGCGAACGTAGCTGTGAGGTGGGCCCTCGCAGCGTCCCACACGCGAAGGCCAGAAGAGCTCCTGAGACGCGGCCCTGTTGAGCCCTGGGACGTCGACGCAGACGCATAACCCAGCATCCTCGCCTGGATGGGGAGCTGCGCCCGGTGAGCGGCGGTCGCCGCGCATGGCTCTCGCGGCTTGCAGTTCCTGAGTGGTCTTGGCGATGAACTCCTGAGCGCTGGGAGCCCCTGGCCTTGTGTCCTCCTGAGGGAGACGTGCCGCGAAGCACGCCTCCAAGTGGTGCCCGAGCGCCTCCCTCGTGACGCTGGCAAGGTCCGAGGCCCTCCAGAAGAGAGCCCCCGAGCCCTGCCCGAGGAGGGCACCGGGCGCGCCTTCCTATGCGAGGGAGGGAGGCGCCCCAGGTGCGGACACTAATCCTGACGAGGTACCACTCGCGACGCCACCCTCCCGAGGTCCGGCACGGAGTAGCTGCTTCTTCTTCTTGGGGATAACCTCAGGAGGGTACCAAGCTGCACTGTTGTCGGGGTCTTCGATTGACGCTGCTTGGAAGGCGCGCTCGAGGGAGCACACCGCATCTCTTTCTTCGCAGGGGACTGTCATGATCCCGCTGCTCCCTGGCATCTTGAGGACGTTGTAGCCGTGGTGCGTCACTGCCATGAACTTGGCCAGGGCCGGGTACCCGAGGATGGCATTGTATGGCAGACGGATATGAGCGACGTCGAAGTCGATGAGCTCGGTGCGGTAGTTGTTGCGTTCTCCGAAGGTGACAGGGAGGTGGACCTGCCCTATCAGTGTGGTGGAACCGTCGGTCACTCCTGAGAAGGGCTTAGTGGGCTGAAGCTGATCGTAGGGCACTTGGAGACTGTCGAACATGTCGACGGACAAGACGTTGAGTCCTGCGCCGCCTTCGATGAGGGTCTTGGTGACTTGTACGTTGCTGATGACGGGTGAGCAAAGCATCGGGAGAGCACCAGCGGTAGCCGCGCACTTGAGCTGATCTGCCGAACTGAAAGTGATGGCGCACTTGGACCACCTAAGCGGGCGAGTGGCTTCGAGCTTGGGAAGGACTGCGTTCACCTCGCGAGCAAACTGCTTGAAGATTCGCTGTGAGGCTGGGGCTTGAGCTCCGCCCAAGATGCAGGCGATAGCACGCGGCTCCTGGAAGCCCCCAGCCCCCTCGTCTTGATGGTGGTTGTCGTTCCTTCTTGGTGGTGGCGGCAGCGGAGGAAGCCCAACATTGCCCTGGGGATGGTCCTCGCGAGGCTGATCCCTCCAGGCACCCTCGCGAGGTGGATCCTGCCAGCGGTCCTCACGAGGCCGGTCGCGCCACTCCTGGCGCGGGCCACGGTCGTCCCAGCGTCCTCCGCCACGTCCTCCTCCTCGGTCGTAGCCTCGGTCGTTGTGCTCGGGGCGTCGACCGAAGCGTCCGTCGCGAATGGCCCTGAGCTCTTGACAATCGTTGGTGTTGTGGCTATGCACGTTGTGGAAGGCGCAGAACGGTCGGCTGCTCTTGGATGAATCAGGTTGGTCCCTGCCGCGCTTTGTGTCCGACTCCGCTTCGAGCACAGCGACTCCCTTGCGCTTCACGTCCTTGGCCTTGGCTTTCTTCTCCTCCGGGTCGGCAGCTGGGAGCTCGAGGAGGGAAAGGCGCCCTTCCTTAGGCCTTGCGCACTTGGTCGCCAGGTTGAACAGCTCCAGGGATGTGCACAACTCCTCATGGATGGCGAGCTCCTCCTTCATCTTGATGTCACGGACGCTATCGGAGAACGCCGAGATGATGGCCTCGTCCGTCACCTTGGGGATCTTGAGACAAACATTGTTGAAGCGCTGGATGTACTTCTGGAGGGTCTCTCCTGGTTGTTGCTTGACGCGGCGCAGGTCACCGCGGCCGGGGGACGGTCACGAGTGCCCTGGAAGCTGGCGATGAAGCGGTCGCGCATCTCGTCCCAGGAGGAGATCGAGCCTGGAGGCAGGTTCAGGAGCCACGAACGTGCGCCGTCTTTGAGCGCCATGGGGAACTAGTTCGCCATGACTTTCTCGTCGCCGTTGGCCGCCTCGATGCTCAGCTCGTAGAGCTGCAAGAACTCCGCGGGGTCGGGGGTGCCGTCGTAACGAGGAGGCAGATCCGGCTTGAACTTGCCCGGCCAGGCGACACTACGCAGCTCGGGGGTGAAGGCACGGTAGCCGACCGTGGTCACCGGGGCCCGTCTTGGAGGTGGAGCTTGGTCTTGGCGCCCGCGCACCGCCACGGCAAGCGGCGCGGGGCCCTACCGCAGCAAGCGATCCTGACGTGGCGGTGCGAGGAGTGGTGGAGCATTCTCTTGCGGTCGAGGGACTTCTTGACAGCTTCTTTCTTCACGCGCGGGCGCCAGACACGGTGGGTTGCGCCGCAGAGCCGCGCGCCTTGGCGCAAGGGCGCCGTCTTGGTGCAGAGGTGGTGGAGGTGCTCCGTGAGCTACGTCGCCTGTAGCTGGCGGTGGACGAGGCAGCTAGAGGGACGGTGCAGGGGAGCCCCCTGCGGCACTGACGAGCTCGGCGATGTGGTCCAGCCAGTCCTCGTAGAGGTCGTCGACTGGGCGGTAATGCAGGAGCTCGTGCGCCATGAGGAGCACGGCCCGCGCGTCCGTGGGAGCACGACGAGCGTGAGACGATGAACCAGCGGGGGTCAGCGACGGAGTGGCGGTGCGGCCGTCCCGTCCCACCGAGGGGTGCAACGAGGATGCTTGCTGCTTGTTCCCTGTCGGGCCGGTGGCGGCGTTGGCGACGGGTGACGGAGAACGACGGGGGGCCCGCCGACAGGAGCCGTCTGAGCGACGCGGGCGGCGAGGGTGGCCCGACGCTCATCGCGGGATCGGCGAGCGTCCGCCATGGAGACGACGAATCGACGGGACGCGGATCGGTGGAAGGAAAGCTCCGGCGCACCCCTATCTAGCGCGCCAAATGTCGGATTCCGGGTCAGGCAAAACCCTCAAGGTTCGAACACTGGGGTGCTCGCGAAGATCTCTCCCTCACCGATCGCTCCCTCACAGGCTTCGCGGTCTCTAGGCTAAGCAAAACGAACTCACAACACACAAGACACAAGGTTTATACTGGTTCAGGCCACCGTTGTGGTGTAATACCCTACTCCAGTGTGGTGGTGGTGGATTGCCTCTTGGGCTAGGGATGAACAGTACAAGGGGAAGAACAGCCTCCTGAGGAGAGGTGTTCTTGTGCTTGGTGAACTTGTGGGTCCGAGGATCCGATCCCCTCCTACTGTGGTGGCTAGTCCTATTTATAGAGGCCCTGGTCCTCTTCCCAAATATTGAGTGGGAAGGGATCCTACAACGACCAAGTTTGAAGGGGGACAGCTAGTACAGCTTATACTAACAAAAGTAGTCTTCGCCTGCTAAAGGCTCTGGTGGTGATGCCGTCTTGGGCTCCACGGTGACCTCCGTCCTGCCATCCTGCTGGTCTTGGTCTCGTTGAACCGATATGGAAACCTTTGCCTGATGCCTCGGAACTCCTTGCCTGCGCTTGCCTCCTTAGCACCAAAGAGGAAACAAGGACACTGTGCGCGATGGCGCCCGCCTGGCTTTGGTCATCATGGCTTACGTCATGAGATCCTCGCGAGGTTTGCCTTGCCTTGATCTCTCTGCCCCTCGCGAGCTAGCCTGGTGAGGCCGCTCCTGAGGAGGTCTTGCATTGTCCACCTCGTGAGGCTTGGCCCCTCGCGAGGGTCTTGAGTGCTTGCTGGTGAAGATGGGCCGTACGGGCCCGCTCGCAGAGCCACGCCGTGGGCCGCAGGCAGGCAAGTCCGGGGACCCCTGTTCCCAGAACGCAGACAGATTGGATTCATCCGCACAAGAGGCTCAGCTATGAAGCCATGACTTATCTGTCCTGCTTTGATGAGGCACTGGAATGCTTCAAGGATGTTGATTGTTGCCCTTTGTCACTGTCGGAGTAAATGACCACGGGGAGCCTCGTCTGCTCCCCATGGCGATTCAAGACATCGGGGCTGGCTGCGCCCCTCAAGCCTCGAAGGCGAAGAGCCGCCTTCTCAAAGCCGGCTGGTCCAAGCGGCCGGCTGCCAGAGGGCGGCAGTTCCCAGAAGACCGCCTTGAGGTGGGCCGACTCCTACCAGGCGTCCTCCAGAGAGGCCGGCTCTCAGGAGGCGGCCCCTCCGCCCCCTTGAAGTTTGCACCACATTAAGATGACGAGACGGGGCGTGGCTACAGTGCAGCCTATCACCCCCGAATTCAGGGCGGAGCGTGGCCACAGTGCGGCGTACTGGGCGGACATCCCCCGCCTGGTGCGGCACTGTTGCCACGCAGCCCATGGCATCACCCATAACAGGAGAGGCCATGCCTCCACTACGGGTTGTCGGTACGGCCTGCCGACGGCAGGCCCTACCTATCAGTGAGAAGCCAGAAGGCGGCGAGCCCCAACCAGTCAGCGTGGGGGAGGCCGACTCCTAGCAGGCAGCCCTCCCCCTCCCTCAAAGTCTGTGCGCCATTAACCAGAAGAGACGCGAAGTGGCTACAGTAAACGCCCGCCAGGCGGCGGTACTATAGCCACGCCTCCCCCGACAAAGCATACATTATCAGTGGCATTGCCACAGTACTCAGCAGCCGACAGGACCCGCCAGCGGCGGGCGTGGCCTGTCGGCTAAGTACGAGATAGCCGGCGGGACCCACTAGGCGGCGGGCCCCAGCGGCCGGCCGAGAATCGGTGACCATAGTCACTGACAGCCAGGTCCTACACCCGGCCAGATTACCTTTGTACCCCTGGGGGTTAGGCCTATATAAACCCCCCAGGGCACCCATGCAAAGGGTTCAGACCTCAGTCCACCCACACCCACGTATAGGGAGAGGAAGTTAGGGCTAGCCTTGTTCTTCTTCTTCCTCTAGAGAAACAGCTCAAAGAGCAAGCTTGTAGCCACCATTGTTGTTTGAGTGATCACGCGGAGACCCCGTAGAGCAGGAGTAGGGGTGTTATCTCCTAGGAGAGCCCCGTACCTGGGTAAGATTTGCCGGCGGGCATGTTTGCGCCTTATCCCGTTTCCTGGCACCGACGACGTATTATTAGCCCCCTCCATGATGAGCCATCCTTTGGCATATGTCGCACGACACCCCTGACATTTTGCGCCCACCGTGGGGCTAGGTGCACCGTCGTCCGGAGATCTGTTCTGGACGGGAACCTTGTTCCTCCCTAGCGAGCGTAGCCAGCCCGACACGCCTGATGGCGTTTGCGCCGACGCGCTGCATGGCGCTGAGCTCGCCTGCATGGTGAGCTGCCTCGCTGACCTCATCGGCGAGATCCGCCTCCCCGACGATCCTACGCCCGGCGCGGGAGCAGCCAGCTCTGAGAGCTGCCTTGTCGACCTCCTTGGCAAGCTCGACATCGCCAATGAGCCGGCCTCCGACCTGGAGTCAATCGGCTCCACTGACCCGATGCTTGTCGACTCCGACACAGCATCCCTTGACGCCTTCCCCACCAACGTGGTGATCATCGACGACCCGCTTCCTCGCGCCAATAGTGGCGGCAGCACCGTCACGGAGGTGCTCGTCATCAGCCACGACGGAGCCTCTAGTGGGGATGCCCAAGACCCGCTGCAGGCTGCGCTGCGGGATCTGTCTGCACCCATCGCAGAAGACGCCAACGCCGAGACGCTAGAAGCCTGCCGCGTCTAGCTCGGTCGAAAGTGCCAAGAAGTTGGCCACCATGAGACGCCTCTCAGAGGCCTACCAGCGCGAGATCGACCGCGCTGTCAGCGGCACGCCGGCTGCTGGTGGGCCCAGGCGCATCGGCACGGTCCGGCAGCGCGGCGCGGCCGTCGCCAGCATATTCGGGGTAGACCGCCCTGTCTATGCCACGCCCATGGAGAACATACGAGCTGCCCAGGCGGCAACAGATGAGCTGGACCACTTCGAGGGCGACGAGCGCCGCTACATGATGGAGCGTGTTCAGCAGCTCATTGATGCGGCTGCCGCGCAACAAGAGGCCAACTGCCGCGCAGAAGAACCTGGCCAACGGGTTGAGAACCCGCCCCCTCGCCGAGATCAAGGCGCGACCTCCCGGACGCCGACAGGCGGCGTCCACGATAGATGAGCCAAAGAGCCGACAGCTAGCCACAGCCGTACCTGCCTCACCATCGAGCGCAACCAAGATGGCCGCCCACGAGCAGTGGAACGACGGGACGTCTGTCCGCTGCCTCCTCCTCCGCGCAGGGAGAGGCGCGCCTCCCCGCCGCCTGTAGAGCACCCGACACTCGGCAACCGGTTGGGCCGCCGATAAGGAGTCGGAGAGAACGACGCGTGCCACCGGATTGACCGCCTTGCTCAATCCCAGGCGCTAGAAGAAGAAGACGCGATGGGCCCACCTTGTTTCGGCCCCCGCATCAGCGATGAGCCCTTCCCCAAAGGGTTCTCGCTCCCACGAGACACGCCCAAGTACAACGGCTCCGTGAAGCCAGAAGATTGGCTGGTCGACTACTCCACGACCGTCAACATAGCAAACGGCAACAAGCGCGTTGCCGTGAAGTACATTCCACTCATGCTCCAGGGCACGGCCCGGACATGGCTGAACAGCCTAAAGCCCCGCAACAACAACAGTTGGGTAGATTTCACTGAAGTCTTTGTTCGCAACTTCACCAGCACCGACAAGTGGCCGCCCAAGCCCCGCCATCTCTCGCTGTGCGTTCAAGGCCCTGACGAGTCCACCCGCGACTACCTGATGCGGTGGGCTGAATTGCGCGACTCCTGCGAAGGGGTGCACGAGGTGCAGGCCATAGAGTACTTCACTGCCGGGTGCCGAGAGGGCACCTTACTCAAGCACCGACTCCTCTGCGACGAGCCAGCTACACTCGACGAGCTGCTGATCATAGCGGACAAGTATGCCACTGCAGACTCTTCCATGAAGTCGGAGCTCCGAGTGGATGCATCTGGGAAGGTACTCCCGTCGGCCCCTCGAACGCCGGCCGGGAACAACAGTCGGCGCCAGCAGTCGAACGATAACAAGCGCAAGGCCACGCAGCCGGCTTCCACCAGCCGGCAGGTGGCGACAGTTGAGGACCAGTAGCCTGAAGGACAACCACTTCCCAAGCGCCAGAAGGGCGGCAAGCTAGCTTGGTTGCCCGCTTTCTCCTTTGAGCAGACACTTGATGCTCCCTGCAAGTTCCATAGTGGCGCGAAGCCATCCAACCATACGACCCGGAAATGCCACTGGCTCGTCCGCATCGCCAAGGGAGAAGGACTGCCTCCTCCGCCTGCTGGCCCATCGGCTCCGCCTCCTCAGCAGCCGGCCGCCCATCCAGCAGTCGGTGCAATCCAGGATGATTTCCATGAAGAACATGGTGCATACGTCGTCTTTACCAGCGTGGCCAACGACAGACACAGCCAACGTCAGCAGCACCGTGAAGTGAATGAAGTTGCCTCAACCGCTCCAGAGTTCATGCATTGGTCTGAGAAGCCTATCAGCTGGAGCCGTGCTGACCACCCGGAAGTAATGCCTTCCCCGGGTTCCTATGCCTTGGTGCTGGATGCCACCCTTGCAACAGAGAGGCGAGCTGCTCATTTCTCCCGGATCTTGATAGATGGCGTTAGCAACATCAACATCCTTTACCGCGATACCATGGAGAAGTTGAACATCAAAGAGAAGCAGCTGCGGCCCAGTCGGACATTGTTTCATGGCATTGTGCCTGTCCTTTCCTGCTCACCAATCAGCAAGATCAAGATAGATGTCATCTTTGGGGACAAGAATCACTTCCGCTGTGAGGCAATTTGGTTTGAGGTAGTCGACCTAGAGAGCCCTTACCACGCGCTCTTAGGCCGGCCAGCTCTAGCCAAGTCCATGGCAGTGCCACATTATGCGTACCTCAAGATGAAGATGTCAGGAACCAAGGGCATTATCACGATCAGTGGGGACTATGAGAAGTCGTCCGCCTGTGCTGCAGCCAGCAGCTGTCGGTGTTCTGGGAACAGGGGTCCCCAGACTTGCTTGCCTGTAGCCCATGGCGTGGTTCTCCCAGCGGCCCTTTACGACCCATCTACACGAACCAACACTCAAGACCCTCGCGAGGCGGACGACACAAGACCCTCTCGGGAGCGGCCTCACCAGGCAGGGCTTGCGAGGGGCGAAGAGATCAAGGCAAGGCGAACCTCGCGAGGTTCAAGTGATGCAAGCCATGACGACTAGAGCTAGGCAGGCGCCAGGCGGGCACCAGCGCGCGCAGTGTCCTCATTTCCTCTTTCGTGCTAAAGGGGCAAGCGCAGGTGAGGAGTTCCGAGGCATCAGGTAAAGGTTTCCATATCGGTGCAACGAGACCAAGACCAGCCGGACGGCAGGACGGAGGTCACCGTGGAGCCCAAGACGGCGTCACCACCAGAGCCTTTGGCAGGCGAAGACTACTTTTGTCCGGATAGCTTGTACTAGATGTCCCCCTTCGAACTGGCCGTTGTGGCATCCCTTCCCGCTCAATATTTGGGAAGAGGACCAGGGCCTCTATAAATAGGACTAGCCACCACCAGAGGAGGCAGCTCATCTTGAGTAATCCTCACCCGCACAAGTCCATCTAGCACAAGAACACCTCTCCTCAGGAGACTGTTCTTCCCTTGTAATGTTCATCATCAACCCGAGAGGCAATCCACGACCACCACACTGGAGTAGGGTATTACACCACAACGGTGGCCCGAACCAGTATAAATCTCGTGTCTCTTGTGTTGTGAGTTCGTCGAGCTAGGCTTTGAGATCGCAGTGAGGGTGAGGGCATGATTAGGTAGGGGGAAATGTTCGTGCACACCCCAGTGTTCGAACCTCAAGGGTTTTGCCGGAACCTGAAATCTGACATTTGGCGCGCCAGGTAGGGGTGCGCCGGAGCTTTCCTTCCGCCAGTTGATCCACCGACACTCCACGACTTCGATGTCCGGCAACCCGAGGACCAACGCCGACCGTTGGGTAGCCTAGCCATCCCGAGCGGTGTCGTCTGCCCAAGAAGACCTCAACCCCGCGCCCCAAGCAGCGCGCTCACCGCCAAATGCTGCGGGGCGCGGGCGGCGTGGTCACACGTCGTCCGCACTTACCCCACGATAAGCGCGGGCAGCCGCAAGGGCCTCAAGCCGCGCCGCGGCCACAGTGCCGCACACCTGATGGGAACAAGGAAACATGAGGGCTGCGCTCACGGTGGCACGGGAGTTGCTGCGCTGCCGGTTGATGGAGAGCGGCCGAGATGCATTGCTGGAGCGCATCGCCGAGCTCTTGGATGCCGCGGCCTCAGGAGCACCGCCCTTCTGCTCCCTGCTTACACCTCAGGCCGCGGCCGGATCGCGTGGTGGGCCCCGCCGCGCCCGCGTGCCCCCGGGCGCACCCTTGGACTTCATCGACACCGGTGTGACCAACGGCACCGGACGCCCAATCGCACCCGCGCCACCCCCAATGAGCGCGTGTACAAGCATGGGCACCTACGGCCCCGGTGGGATGCCACCCTACCACCCCCAGGGCGGCGCGCTGGGCCGGGCAACATGGAGCGTGGGGCACTATGGCGAGGTCTTCGAGGCGACGACCTCGGAGGCCTACGTGCCCCGCATGGTGGACAGGGAGTACGCGCTGGAAGACGAGCCAACTCGTTCTTCGAGCCAGGCTGGGAGGAGGAGGCGCTAGAAGCTAAGACCTTCCAGGAACCTCTCGGGAGCCTCACCAACCACGCCGGCGACAACATCTACATGGCACCACTAGTCTCTCAGGAGCAAGCTTACGCTAACCATGGGACACAGGAGGATCATGTCACGGTGACGGATGGCGGCCCCAGCTCGACAGCCTCCCTTCCACCAGGAGGAGCGCACTGGGGGCTGCAGGAGAGGGGCCGGGAGCAAGGCCCCTCCGCGCGCCGCACGGAGCAAGGCGTCCCCTGGAGGTAGGCCATCTGCCGGGGCGGCGCTGGAGAGCCTTCCCCCCGGTAGAGGACCCGTGGTCGCCGAGGGCGCTACTGGCGTCCCCTTTGCCCCTTGGTGATGTCCTTGTTTCCGGTCGCCCCCAATGGTGGTCGAGGGCGGCGCAAGGCGGGGCTCTCGTCTGGCAATATGAAGTAAGGCTCGCGCCTGTGAAGGTCTCCGCTCGACACTCTCACGTAATAATGAGTGGGGCTGTACACGCCCCGGAGTCTCAGGAGAGCCGCCCTCGGGCCTCTGGGGCTCCCTCCCACGTCCTAGTGTCAGCACTTAGCTCCGCGCTGGTGAGAAGACAGAAGACTAGACTAGGCGCCGGACGCGGCCATTTGCTTTTAACCTCTTTTCTGTAGCCCTGCTTTCTGGCTTTGGATTTAAGTTGAAGTTGGATTTTCCTTGGTGTGCGCGGGGGGTGCCTTTTCTCGTTCGTGCGATTTCTTGCGATTCGGTTCCTGCCTTGATTCAGAGTTTGCCCTTGCTGCCTCCCCCTCGCGAGCCCCTCGCGAGCGGGGGCTGGGCATAGCGCACGCACGCGTGCTGCGCGCATGTCTTGCCATGGCTGGCGCTTGCTTCTCGCGAGGCCCTCTCGGACAGATCGGCAGGCTCCCCGGGGGCTCGTCAAAAACTCACGGCCTCATGAACCAGTTTGGGACCCATCCTGGCTAAGGTAAACTACAACAGCAAACTCGCCGCAGGACTCACGGGTTCATGAAGACGCAAATTCAGTTCAGCTTGGCCTAAAGAATAGAGGCATTAATCTATTTACATGAGGGGCTTCCCCTCCCAAAATGCTCTTACAACCTCCAGGGCCGTGCCCGAGTTTTAGCATGCAGGATAAACAACAGGGAAGCACGGGTTCAATTGGACATGTCGCTCACGGCATCCCCCGAGCCGCGTTCAGACGCGTCACTAGCGTCGATGTCACCGTCCCTGGCGTCCCCGTCATCGTCGCCAGCTCCGCCCTCACCGTCGTCGACCACGTCGCCTTTGTCCGCCGCAACCACCACCGCACCGTCATCGGAAGTAAAGGCCCTGACCAGCGCGTCCACATTGTCCTCCACCCATCGCGCCAGGTCACCCCGGATGGCCGTGGGTACGGGATCAATGGCGGCGTCAAAATCGAAGTCCGGGTAGGTTTTCTGGAGATGGCTGAAGACGCGGGAGAATGCGCGCCCGAGCAGGCCATGACTCCTCTCTTCAACAAGCTAGCGAGCCCTCTCAGAGCGATTCTCCAGGCGTGTCACCACGTCGGTGAAGAAACGAAGGTGGCTGGCGTAGTCGTTCGCGTGGGGATGAAGAGCGTTTTCATCGTAGACGAAGCCCAGCGCCGTGTTGGCCCTGTCCCTGAGGTCCTGGAGCATGGGGGCATGCACGCGCTCCAGCGTCCGCCGTTGAAGCACTTCCTCCCTGCTCTGTTGCGCAATGGACTCGGCATTGGTGACTCGCTGGTGAAGAGAAAGCAGCTCGGCGCGGGCGGAGGCCAGCTCATCCTGCGTCGAGGTCAGGACGGCCGCGACGAACTTCTCGCGTTGCTCCACCTCGGCCAACGCTGTCCTAAGGGCAGTATTCCGGCCCACGGCTTCGGCCTCCACAAGCTCCAGCTTCAGGTCATATCTGCTGACAAGATCCGTGCGCGCCTTGGCCACCCTGCTGCCGACCTCCTTCTGGATCCTCGCCCCGCGCGCATTAGCGGCATCCTCCGCTTGGACAACCTGGCGCTCCCTCGTCTCCAGCCTCTCAAGCTCAGGGCTGCACTGCATGGCTTCCAGTGCCATCGCTTCCTCACGCTTCAGGATCTCTTCCTCCTCGGCAGGCGTCCCCCTCATCGACGCAAGGACGGCTTGGCGCGCCTCCACCTGCTGCTCCAAGGAGGCGCTCTAGGCTTGGAGCTCCCACGCGCATTTCTCTGCGATCTCGCGGCGGCGGTTGGCTTCCCGGGCTTCTTCCAAGGCTTGGGAGCAGGCCTCGTGCGAGGTCGCGAGGGATGCCTCGGCCTTTGCATTGTCGAGCTCGCACTGGTGGCGCCTGAGGTTGATGGCCACCTTCAGTTTATGACGCTCCTCCACCAGCCGAAGGCCCTCGGCCTCGAGGCGCGCATCTACATCCACAAGCTCTCCGCCGAGCCGGCTCATCGCGGCCATCGCCTCCTGAAAAAGCTCATGGCGGACGACACTCCGTTCGTGCGCTAATTTAAGCACGCTGCCGACCTCGTCCTCCGCTACGGGGGCTGCCGACGGGGTCCGAAGCGGCTCACCCCCTCTCAGCGGGAGGCTGGGGGCTGGCGAGGGACCCGGATGGGCGGAGGACCTGCTGCTTGAAGGAGAGCCCAGGGTCGAAGCCATCCAGCCGCTGTCCACCATCAGAGGAGGGGCCTTGGCACACTGGCCGCACCCCAAGCAAGGCCGTGAAGGAGAGACGGCAAGGGCACGGGCTCGAGGCGCCTTGCAGGCAAGCTTGCTTCCCTAGCTGACCCCGCGCTAGGGGCGGCGTGCAGGCTTGAGACGCTCAAGGCTAGCTGGGAAGACGAGGCAAGAGGAGGTTGCTTCTCGGGAGACTCCACGGCCTTGGCAGAAGGGATCTTGAAGATCCACCATCAGGAAGGTAAGCAACACTCGAGGAATCACAAAGATAAAGGTACTTACTCGTCTATGGCGATGTACTTCCTATGTTTCAATGGCCGGATGGTGCCACTACTGCAGCTTGGAGACTCCTTCCTCTTACGGAGCACCGCGAAGTCCACGTGAAACCGGCCCAAGCGTTGGACGTGGCGGCCAGCGCGGGGCGCGACTGTGTAAGCACCCAAGGAGACAACCTCAGGAGCGCCAGGCTGGGGAGAGATATCGAGCTCCGCCTCGCAACGGCGTGCCGAGGCCTCAGGAGTTTCGGCCTCAGGAGCAGCGGACTGCGCTGCTCCCTCAATTGCTGCCCGAGGGCGTGCACGGGTTCCTGAGGATGACGCCTCAGGAGCCTCGGGCAGCATCGACACCTCGGCACACGTGCTTCCGGCCCCAAGCGGTCCTTGCTCCCCTGCGTCCACTCTTGGGGCGAGCTCGGCGCCGGTGACAAGGAGAGGAACCACGACGATGGGGTTCTCACTAGGCCCCACAAGGCCGACCGGACGCAGCCCCCATTCATCGAAGGAGGGCATCTGCCCCGCGAACTCCACCCTGTTCGAGCAGCGGTACAAGCAACAGCCCTCCTGCGGCAAATCACCTGGCGAGGGGTCACCGACCAAGAATTCAAGCACCGTTCTTCGTGCCACGGCCGGGAGCCCCGACTCCTGAAGCCTCATGTGATCCTGGTCGCTAGTCAGAGCCCACATCGGCTGGGAATGGAGCTGGAGTGGGGCAATGCGGCGTCGGTGGAACTCCTTCATCACCTTGGGCGCGGTCACACCAAGATCCTTCAGCCTCGTCAGCCGGAGCCAGACGAAGGAGAGACGGGAGCTCACAAGCTCCACGTGACCCCAGCCGGAGCTGGGGACGGCGGGTGACGACGGAGGCGAGAGCAGGGGGCTAAGCACTCCGACGTCAACATACACCCACCGCGTCCGAAACTCGCTCGTAGACGGCGGGAGATCAAAGTCAATCCCCGAGCCGGCGGTCTCCGCCACGGCCTGGAAGCTTAGGCATCCCGAGCTCTGCCGGGGGTTGGCCAGGTGCAGTGAGAAGAAATGGCGCAATAAGGCCACAGAAGGAGCAATGCCCATCATGGCCTCGCAGACGAAGGCGAAGACGGCGAGAAGGGCGACAGGTTGGGGATCGAGGTGCAGCATATGGATCTGGTAATGGGAAAGCACGGCGTCAAAGAAGGCGGAGAAGGAGGAATGTAACGCCCACGATGCGGCTATATCTCCCACGTGTCGAGGCACGACTTAGAGGCATAACCGCATAGTGGTTTTGTCGCAAGAAGGGTCATCTTCACACAATCCCATGTAATGAACAAGAATGGGATAAAGAGTTGGCTTACAATCGCCACTTCACACAATACATGAATAAATATCATACATCATCCAAAATACAAACATATAGACCGGCTACGGCCAAAATCCAGATGAAAATAAGACAACCCCAAATGCTAGATCCCCGATCGTCCCAACTGGGCTCCACTACTGATCATCAGGAAAAGACACATAGTAACGACCACATTCCTCGTCGAACTCCCACTTGAGATCGACGCCATAATCGGCACTGGCATCGTCGGCACCTGCAACTGTTTTGGTAGAATCTGTGAGTCACGGGGACTCAGCAATCTCACACCCGCGAGATCAAGACTATTTAAGCTTATAGGAAAGGAAGGTGTAGTGAGGTGGAGCTGCAGCGGCAATAAGCATATATGGTGGCTAACTTGCGCAAATGAGAGCGAGAAGAGAAGCAAAGGAACGGGCGTCATCTAGCAATGACCAAGAAGTGATCCTGAACACCTACTTATGTCATAAATAACTTAGACCGTGTTCACTTCCCGGACTCCGCCGAGAAGAGACCATCATGGCTACACACGCAGTTGATGTATTTTAATTGGGTCAAGTAACAAGTTCTCTACAACCGGACATTAACAAATTCCCATCTGCCTCATAACCGCAGGCACGGCTTTCGAAAGATAATACCCTGGAGGGGTGTCCCAACTTGGCCCATCATAAGCTCTCACGGTCAACGAAGGATAAACCTTCTCCCGGAAAGACCCGGTCAGTCTCGGAATCCCGGTTTACAAGACATTTCGACAATGGTAAAACAAGACCAGCAAAGCCGCCCGAATGTGCCGACAAATCCCGATAGGAGCTGCACATATTTCGTTCTCAGGGCACACCAGATGAACACTACGTACAGCTAAAACCAATCCTCGAGTTTCCCCAAGGTGGCGCTGCAAGTGGCTCTAGTTTGGACCAGCACTCAGAGGAACACTGGCCCGGGGGTTTAAATAAAGATGACCCTCGGGCTCGCGAAAACCCGGGGGAAAAAGGCTTAGGCGGCAAATGGTAAAACCAAAGTTGGGCCTTGCTGGAGGAGTTTTATTCAAGGCGAACTGTCAAGGGGGTCCCATAAATCACCCGACCGCGTAAGGAACGCAAACTCAAGGAACATAATCCCGGTATATCAGTAACTAGGGCGGCAAGAGTGGAACAAAACACCAGGCATAAGGCCGAGCCTTCCACCCTTTACCAAAATATATAGATGCATTAATTAAATAAGAGATATTGTGATATCCCAACATATCCATGTTCCGACATGGAACAAACTTCAACTTCACCTGCAACTAGCAACGCTATAAGAGGGGCTGAGCAAAAGCGGTAACTTAGCCAAACAACGGTTTGCTAGGAATTGATGGTTAGAGGCTGACATGGCAAAATGGGAGACATGATATAGCAAGTGATAGGTAGCGGAGCATGGAAATAGAGCGAACAACTAGCAAAGCAAAGATAGAAGTGATTTCGAGGGGTGGTCATCTTGCCTGCAAGGTTCTTAGAGTTGTCGAAAGCTTGCTCCTCGTAAGCGTACTCAACAGGTTCCTCGTTCACAAACTCGTCTCCCGGCTCTATCCAAGACAAGAGCACAAACAAACGTAACCACAATCAATCACGAGAAATGCACAAGCAACATGATGCAAAACATGTATGATATGCGAGATATGATATGCGATGCATATGCGTGCTCCGGAAGGAAAATGATGAACATGGCAGTAACTTGGCAAACCAAGCATGCCACTGGAAAGATGAGATGATTTTGGTCGAAATCGATATAAAGATCACCGGAATCGGATGCACGGTTTGCAAATGGCAAGCAAAACAAGAATGACACGAATCTGCGATTAACAGCATGATAGCACTTAAAATGCAACAAGCAACAGCGCTACAGCACTCCAACATAGCAACAAAGCACATGGCAGTAATCTAAAAGAGATGCTTGACAAAAGATGAACACTGAGCTATGGCTAGATCACAACATATCAAGCTCAAACAAGCATGGAAAAAATGCAAAAGATAACAGGTTCACAGACACAGTGAAAAACTGGACATGGCAGAAAACAGCATCAGGTAGCAATGTTCAGAGCATGGAATCAACATGCTACAGAAACTTAACATAGAAAAACAAGGCATGGAAGTGTTCTACTAAAAGCACATGACAAAAGTCCCTTACTGACCATAAACCAAAAAGGATCAGAAGATATGATGGCAAGCATGTAAACATAGCAAGTTTCGTTATCAGGTTTCAGACTTAGCAGAAAACAGAGCATGGCAGAAATAATAATATGTAGGCCTTTTTGTGAGCTTGATGCACTCACTACAGAGCAATGCACTACAAACCAAGCACACCTACAGTAATATGGCATGTTTATGAAGCTATGCATGGCAAGAACAATTGCATAGCATGTAAGGATCAACTACAATAAGCTTGGCAAAATTGCATCTCATGTTAAGAATCTGCCAGAAATATTTTATAGCAAAAGTAGAGCAAGATTGAGTCATGCTATAGCACTCCATAATTGCAAAAAATTGCAGGAATGGATCAATTACAACTATAGCTACAAAATATCCTTACTGAACATCTCCGAAATATGCATGGATCTCTCTGTAGCATCAAGTTTACATGGCAAAAAAATAACAGCAGACAAGGACTTAGAGAAATCACCAAGTCCCTGAAATCAGAAACATTACGGGGTCTAGTTTGCATGCTTGTGTTAGTCACCGCAGAGATCACAAAAATACATGGACTACACCACTGGAAAGATGGCATGGCATACTTCAAAACACATGTAGAGCTCATGCTCATAAGATGCACAGAATAAATGATACAAAAATGACAAATCTCCAAGTTCTGATAAGAACCAGAGAATAACAACAACTAGCCCTCTTCCAACAGAGATTTGGGAATCAAGATGACCTCTAATGAACATGGTGCAATTTAACAAAATGTAGAGTATCACGAGGCGAACAATTTGACATATTACAAGCGCGAATCGGAGCTACATGCAAGGAGTTACGCACCAAGGAACAGAGGCACATTGCTGTAAAAATCCATGCTTAGAAATATTTGGGGGGGGGGGGGTTCGAGGAGGAAGTCAACGTACAGGCAAAACGGATCTGGATCGAGGCCGGGCCTCGAGCTCGTGGAGGAGCTCGAGCTCGCCGACGGGCACGAAAG
>NC_057799.1:420654761-420662057 GCF_018294505.1 Triticum aestivum | reverse complement strand
GCGGAGGCGGGCCTGGAGGGCCCGTGGTGGGCTGCCCGGGCCGCGGCGGCGGCGGCGGACGGGTGCCACATGGCGCGTGCTGATTCGCCGGGCGGACGTGTCCGGCGCGGGCGGACGTTGTCCGGCGGTGCGAGGTGGAAGACGCTAGGGTTTAGACTGCGATTTCGTTTTTTCGGGATGCTCACATATTTATAGGTAGAGGGAGCTAGGAGGCTCTAAATGAAGTGCGGTTTTCGCCCACACGATCGTGATCGAACGACCTAGAGCATGGAAGAGAGTTTGGTGGGTTTTGGGCTGGTTTTAGAGGGGGTTTTGCTGGACACTCAAATGGACTTTGCGGATGCCCGGTTAACCGTTGGAGTACCAAACGACCTCCAAATGGAACGAAACTTGACCGGTGGTCTCCAGGTGGTATAATAAGGCCACTTGACAAGCCTCGGTCCATTCCGAGAAAGTTTGACACCCGCACATGAAAGAAAACAAGAGGGGTGCACCAGGGGAGATAGGAGCGCCGGATTGCAAAACGGACAACGGGGAAAATGCTCGGATGCAAGAGACGAACACGTATGCAAATGCAATGCACATGATGACATGATATGAAAATGCATGACATGACAAAATACAAAACGAAAGACAAAACCCGACCACGGAGGGAATATCATAACACATAGCCGGAAATGGCAAGAGTCGGAGTTACAAATATGGCAAGTTACATCCGGGGTATTACAGGAGAAGGAGGAACCAGGCCAGCCCACAGGGCGTTGACGAAGAACTGGACCTCGGTGGCCGTCCTATCAATGGAGGCCCGGGACGCAGGCCAGGCCACCGTCCCTCCCCATTCGTTGAAGCTGGTAGCAAGCGCAGGGCGGACCTTATCCATGGCCTCCTGGTTGAGCACCCGCGATCGGCCGACGGCAGGCTCGATGGCCGGAGGTGGGCTGGCTGAGACCAAGGCCTTCTTCCCTTTCTCTGTCCGGTTCGGCGCCATAGCGATAGAGAAGGCTAAGCTCGAGTCAGATTGGAAGAGGAAGTAGAGGTACAAGGAAGCAAAGGAGTTGGGGAGTGCGTTGCCGGCAAAGGTGTAGGATGCCGTGGCCGCCTAGCTAGGCGGATTTCAAGGCTGCATGGGGAAGCGGAGACGCCCACGTCCAATCAATCGGCATGCGTCAAGCAGGGCCGCAGGCTGTTGGGGCCCGCGGTGCTCCACACTTGCCCTTTGGCTTCGCCTTGAAGCCAAGTCCGAGCACGCCTTGGGCCCGGGGGCTACTGTCGGCGTTCTCGGAACGGGGGTCCCCAGACTTGCCTACCCGCGGCCCATGGTGTGGTTCTCCTAGCGGCCCTGTACGGCCCATCTTCACCAACCAACACTCAAGACCCTCGCGAGGGGCCAAGCCTCGCGAGGCGGACGACACAAGACCCCCTCGGGAGCGGCCTCACCAGGCAGGGCTCGCGAGGGGAGGAGAGATCAAGGCAAGGCGAACCTCGCGAGGTTCAAGTGACGCAAGCCATGATGACTAGAGTCGGGCGGGTGCCAGCGTGCGCAGTGTCCTCATTTCCTCTTTGGTGCTAAAGGGGCAAGTGCAGGCGAGGAGTCCCGAGGCATCAGGCAAAGGTTTCCATATTGGTGCAACGAGACCAAGACCAGCCGAACGACAGGATGGAGGTCACCGTGGAGCCCAGGACGGTGTCACCACCAGTGCCTTTGGCAGGCGAAGACTACTTTTGTCAGGATAGCTTGTACTAGATGTCCCCCTTCAAACTGGCCGTTGTGGCATCCCTTCCCTTTCAATATTTGGGAAGAGGACCAGGGCCTCTATAAATAGGACTAGCCACCACCATAGGAGGCAGTTCATCTTGAGTAATCCTCACCCGCACAAGTCCATCGAGCACAAGAACACCTCTCCTCAGGAGACTGTTTTTCCCTTGTACTGTTCATCATGAGCCCGAGAGGCAATCCACCACCACCACACTAGAGTAGGGTATTACACCACAACGGTGGCCTGAACTAGTATAAATCTCGTGTCTCTTGTGTTGTGAGTTCGGCGAGCTAGGCTTTGAGATCATGGTGAGGGTGAGGGTGTGATTAGGTAGGGGGAAATCTTCGTGCGCACCCCAGTGTTCGAACCTCAAGGGTTTTGCCGGAACCCGAAATCCGACAGCAGCCGGCTGGCCGAGTCCCTTGTGATTGGTGCTGAGAAGAAGCTCCTGGACTGGGTGGTGTCCATGGCCAGCAAGCCACTACTAGAAAAAGGGCCAGAGATGGGATTGACACTAATGGCGCACCAGACAAGCGGTGCGCCATTAGTATATAGTAATGGCGCACCACCTTCTGATACGCCATTAGAGTTGAAATTACTAATGGCGCACCTGGCCCAGGGTGCGCCATTAGTATCAAATTTTTTTTAACTAGTGCGCCTGTCCAGACATACTAATGGCGCATCCAGACACAGTGCGCCATTACTAGTTGTAACTAGTAATGGCGCACCTGCCGGAAAGTGCGCCACTAATGTTGTTTTTTCTATTATATTTTTATTCCCTTTTTTGCAAAACTACTAATGGCGCACTTTTCCACCGTGCGCCATTAATAGTTTAAACTAGTAATGGCGCACTGTGGTTTTTTTTTGCAAAACTACTAATGGCGCACCTTCTGGTGGTGCGCCATTAGTAACCTGGATTACTAATGGCGCATTTAGAGTTGGTGCGCCATTAGTAAGTGGGCAGCAACAAGATATTTTGGACAGCCTCTCCTACCCACACTCACTTTCTCCCCACTTCATTCTCTCCACCTCCTCCTTGTCTCGGGTGCCTCCTCTTTTTCACCTCATTTCCACCATAGATTCATTCAATTTAAGTGGTTAAATTACCTTGTTTTGATAGGTAAGTAAGGGGGGAAGCTATATTTATGTTGTTCTGCCTACAACAATGTGCACATGCACTTTTTATGGCCTAGCTAGATCTATGTATGTTCGTGGTGTTGCATATGTTTGTGGTGTTGCATATGTGTTTGTGTTTGGAGGTGTACCGGTATTTGAAATGCGATAGTTGCCAATATTTTGCCGGAATGTTGATTCATTTCCGTTTCGGCGAGAATTTTGGCATTAAGCATTCTTTTTGGTCCTATTTTTAGGGAAAGTCATGCCAAATTTTTTCTTGGTTCTAAAATATCGTTTTGCTCTACCCCGCAGGCGACCATGGTCCGCATGATGACCGAAGGCATCGTGAATAGGTTTTTGAGGTCCGTGAAGGCCGAGATGCTTCAAAAGAACGAGACGGAGATAAGATGTCCGTGTCGAAGATGCAAGCTGAAGAGCCTTATTGCGGACCCGGAATCCGGGCAGGTGCGGGACCACCTGCTCTTGCGTGGTTTCATGGATGGCTATCGGTGGCAAGGTGATGAAGATGACTATGAAGTCGTCCATGGGGGCCGGGCAAGAAATGAGGAAGGGCAGCAAGACAACCACCGCGGCTCGGGCAGGCGAGAAGACGAAGAATCCCCAGGAGATGATCACGGCGGTGACGCTGTACACAGTCATCATGTAGAAGTGCAGGACATGATGATGAGGAAGATGCCGGAGCAGACGACGGGCATGATCATGAAGATGATGATGCCGGCGGAGCAGACGACGTTGGACCATCGATGGGCTGGGTGCAGGACCCTCATATTCAAGAGCTGCTTCTCAAGCAGACGGATAATGCAAGAGCTGCCGCCCGAGAGAAAGCCAAGATGGATCAACTTGAGTTAGACGCGGTTACTCCATTGTATGAAGGATGCAGGCCCGAGGATACCCGCCTGAAAGTAACGCTCATGGCTCTGGAGATGAAGGTAAAACACAAAATGACCGATGCATGCTTCGACGAGAACATGTCATTCTGGCACGAACGTCTTCCCAAGGGGAACAAGTGCCCGACCAGTTTGGAGGAGGCGAAGAAAATCGTGTGTCCTCTGGATTTACCGCATGTGAAATACCATGTGTGCATGAACAATTGCATCATTTATCGGGACGAGCACGCGGAGTCTACCATATGTCCGGTGTGCGGCGTCACTCGATACAAGAAGAGGAAGAAAGCTCCTCGAAAAGTGGTGTGGTACTTTCCGATCACTCCTCGTCTGCAGCGGTATTTCGCGGACCCTAAGGTAGCAAAGCTCCTGCGTTGGCACACGGATAGGGAGGAGAAGAAGCAAGAAGATGACGCAAATGATCCGGAGATAGATAAAAAAGACAAGATGCTGAGTCACCCTAAGGATGCGAGCCAGTGGCAAGCGTTGAACTTCGAAGACCTAGAATTTGGGAACGATCCAAGGAACATCGTGCTAGGCGCGAGCACCGATGGAGTCAATCCGTTTGGCAGCCAGAGAAGCACACATAGCACGTGGCCTGTGTTTGTGTGGATGTACAACCTTCCCCCCTGGTTGTGCATGAAGAGGAAGTACATTCACATGAGTATGCTAATTGAAGGACCGAAACAACCAGGGAACGACATCAATCTGTATCTAGGGCTGCTGAAAGAGGAGCTTGACATGCTGTGGAAAACGCCAGCCAATACGTGGGAAGCCGCAGAGAAAGAATATTTCCCTATGAGAACCGCGCTGCTCACGACGGTGCACGACTATCTCGGTGTTCATGGGACATCGAAGGTGGCTTCACGACGATGACCCGTGGAGAAAACGCAAGGATCTATTCGATGGTGAAACCGAACCCCGAGGACGCCCGCGTACGAGGAGCGGCGAGGAAATAGACGAGCTGTTGAAAAATTGGAAAGACTGCCCACTGCCGGGAAAGAAGCAAAAGGCGCCAGAGCCGGGAAAGAAGCGAAAGGCGCCAGAGCCGCTGCTGAAGGTATGGAAAACGAGGTCTGTTTTCTGGGACTTGCCGTACTGGAAGATCCACCGTGTGCCTCACAGCCTTGATGTCATGCATATCACGAAGAACGGGTGCGAGAGTCTGCTTGGTACCCTGCTCAACATGCCAGAGAGGACCAAAGATGGGCCGAAAGCAAGGGCAGACTTGAAATCAATGGGCATCAGGCAGGAGCTTCACGCTATATATGATGATGATGATGAGGCGAAGCAGGACACGGAAAGTCGTCGCAAAGGCAAAAAGGCCAAGAAGACCGGAAATGACTACCCTCCCGCGTGCTTCACTCTAAGTCAGGAGGAGATCGAGCTGTTTTTCACCTGCCTCGTAGGAGTAAAACTTCCTTACGGTTACGCGGGGAAGATAAGCAGATACCTAGACCTAGCGAAGCTGAAGTTCAGCAGGATGAAGTCTCACGACTGTCACGTGCTGATGACGCAGATACTTCCAGTTGCAATCCATGGGATCATGGACGCGCACGTCCGTGAAATGCTATTTGGCCTATGCAACTTTTTCGACGTCATCTCTCGGAAGTCTGTTGGCGTGAGGCAACTCAGAAGGCTACATGAAGAGATCGTGGTGATACTATCCGAGCTTGAGATGTACTTCCCGCCCGCATTCTTCGACGTTATGGTGCATCTGCTGGTCCATATCGTGGACGATATCATCCAACTCGGGCCGACGTTCCTGCACAGCATGATGCCGTTCGAAAGGATGAATGGTGTCATCTCATCAAAGGATACGTTCGCAACATGTCACGTCCACAGGGAAGCATAGCCAGGGGCTTTCTGACCGAAGAGTGCATCTCCTACTGCACGAATTATCTAGGCATCGAGAACCCCGTTGGTCTGCCCGTCAACAGGCACCTCGGCAGGCTCGCTGGATGGGGTCATCGTGAGGGTCGCCGCGAAATGCATGTCGACTTCGAGGGTCGACTCGCCGACTTTGAAAGAGCAAACCTAGTCGCGCTACAACACATAGACGTGGTCGATCCTTGGGTGGTAGAGCACAAAACCTTTATTAAGAAGACGTACAATGACCGAGGCCAACAGAGGACGGACGGAGATATACTCAAAGAGCACAACTCATGTTTCACGCGTTGGTTCAAGCAGAAGCTTCTGTCGTACCCTTTACATGAGGATTCTTCCGCGGAAGAACAACTCATATTCGCCTTGTCACAGGGCGCCGAGCACAACCTGATGACCTATGAGGCGTACGATATCAACGGCTACACATTCTACACCGAGGCCAAAGACATGAAGAGCGATGGTTATCAGAACTCCAGGGTAACGATGGAATCCTACACCGATAATGACAAGGACAGATACTACGGAAGGATCGAGGAGATCTGGGAGCTGAGCTACGCTGGAGAGAAGGTCCCGATGTTCCGTGTCAGATGGGCCAAGAGCGTCCTAAAAGAAGACCGGTATTTCACCACCATGGTTATACCCGAAGCCAAATCCAAGACCGCAGGCGCAAACGTCACCGCGAAAAATGAGCCATGGGTACTGGCTTCCCAAGTGGACCAATGCTTCTTCATTACCGACCCGTCAAAGCCCAGTCGTGTTGTCGTGAGGAGAGGCAAAAGGAAGATCATCGGAATGGATGGAGTAGCCAATGAGCAAGACTTCGACAAGTACGGCGACCCGAGAATCGAACATGACGACGATGATGAAGTAGCAGCATACACCACAAGAAGAAGCAGGACCACCCTACCTAAAGGACGTCCGTTCCACAGAAGAACTCCATTTGCGAAAAAGAAGGGCAAGAAGATTGTGAACAGATAGCTAGCTAAGATCGATTGTATTTAAATCGTAGCCTTCATTTCTCGATTGTATTTCATGGGCACTTTTTGAACTATCACGAATATTTTTAAATTTCATGGACACTCGATCTCGATCCCCCTCCATCTCGATCGCTATCCCACCTCGCCAGATTCGGTCCCCCTCGCCGCCGAGCACCCCCCGGTCCACCGGCCCCCCGCACCCCGCATACCCTCCCCCGCTCCACCGGCATTACTGCTTGATGATATTTTTAAAAAAATTATTACTGTCTTATAAAAAATATTACTGTTATGATTTAAACAAGTTTGAACATATTTAAACACAAATAAATATCAAACAACATTTTAAATGCATAAAAAAATTGTGGAGCCTGGGAATCAAACCCAGGACCTCCTGGTGTGAGAACTGGCTGCTGACCAGTCGAGCTAGTAGAGGGAACTTGGTGTGGATCAGGTCAGGTGGAAGATAACCTGTTGGCTCGAGCAGAAATCAAAAAAAATACTAATGGCGCACCAGGGTGAGGTGCGCCATTAGTATGGATGTACTTATGGCGCACCGAGGGGTGGTGCGCCATTAGTATTGTGCCCTCGCCCTCGATCCCCTTCCCCTCTCCTATCCCCGGCCCAAACCTATCCCCTCTCTCTCCCTCGCCCTCG